>NC_053491.1:25397884-25697884 GCF_905171775.1 Rana temporaria | reverse complement strand
CATCTTTTATAGTGTGCAGATTTATGGAGCACATTCTCAAGCGGTGCATTTTGTTTGTTGTCTTAATTATTTTTTGCTATTGACTGAAGGAATAACTATTTTAATTTTAATTACTTGGTTTTGTAATTTATTGATGGTTGTACTTATATATTCTGTAGAACCAGTACATATACAGTACAGACCAAAAGTTTGGACACACCTTCTCATTCAAAGATTTTTCTTTATTTTCATGACTATGAAAATTGTAGATTCACACTGAAGGCATCAAAACTAAATATAAAAATAAATAAAATATATTTCATATTCTAGGTTCTTCAGAGTAGCCACCTTTTGCTTTGATTACTGCTTTGCACACTCTTGGCATTCTCTTGATGAGCTTCAAGAGGTAGTCACCTGGCGCAGCACCCCATCACTCTCCTTCTTGGCCAAATAGCCCTTACACAGCCTGGAGGTGTGTTTGGGGTCATTGTCCTGTTGAAAAATAAATGATGGTCCAACTCAACGCAAAGCGGATGTAATAGCATGCCGCTGCAAGATGCTGTGGTAGCCATGCTGGTTCAGTATGCCTTCAATTTTGATTAAATCCCCAACAGTGTCACCAGCAAAGCACCCCCACACCATCACACCTCCTCCTCCATGCTTCACGGTGGGAACCAGGCATGTAGAGTCCATCCGTTCACCTTTTCTGCGTCGCACAAAGACACGGGGGTTGGAACCAAAGATCTCAAGTTTGGACTCATCAGACCAAAGCACAGATTTCCACTGGTCTAATGTCCATTCCTTGTGTTCTTTAGCCCAAACAAGTCTCTTCTGCTTGTTGCCTTTCTTTAGCAGTGGTTTCCTAGCAGATATTCTACCATGAAGGCCTGATTCACACAGTCTCCTCTTACCAGTTCTAGAGATGTGTCTGCTGCAAAAGGTGGCTACTTTGAAGAACCTAGAATATGAAATATATTTTCAGTTGTTTCACACTTTTTTGTTATGTATAATTCCACATGTGTTAATTCATAGTTTTGATGCCTTCAGTGTGAATCTACAATTTTCATAGTCATGAAAATAAAGAAAACTCTTTGTATGTACTGTACGTCGGCAGAATGGCACGGCTGCGCAAAGCAACGTACAGGTACGTTGCTTTGAATTTGCTCCGTTACCGTGCCCGCGGGACCCGTGGACTCGATGTCTGCCGGTGTCCCACGATCATGTCACGGAGCTGCAGAATGGGAAGATGCCTATGTAAAAAAGGCATTTCCCTGTTCTGCCTTGTGACAGGACACTGATCTACTGCTCCCTGTCATCAGTGGTCGCTGTCATGGGACTCGTAGCCCAGCCCCCACACAGTTAGAATCACTCCCTAGAACGGCACAACCTAGCAGGAATATAGTGCAGCTGGTGTATGAACTTTAATTGTGTATATTGATCGTTAGAGCCAATGGGGCAGATCCTCAAAGAAATTACGCCGGCGTATCTGTTGATACGCCGCGTAATTTCAAATTTTGCGCGTCGTATCTTTGTTTTGGTATCCACCAAACAAGATACGACGGCATCTGTGTTAGATCCGACAGGCGTACGCCTTAGTACGCCGTCGGATCTAAGATGCAATTTTTCGGCGGCCGCTGGGTGGCGTTCACGTCGTAATCCGCGTTGAGTATGCAAATTAGCTATTTCCGACGATCCACGAACGTACGAGCAGACGTCGCATTCTTTTACGTCGTTTCCGTTCGGCTTTTTCCGGCGTATAGTTAAAGCTGCTATCTGATGGCGGACTCAATGTTAAGTATGGCCGTCGTTCCCGCGTATAATTTTGAAAATTTTACGTCGTTTGCGTAAGTCGTCCTTGAATGGGGCTGGACGCCATTTACGTTCACGCCGAAAACAATGACGTCCTTGCGATGTCATTTGGAGCAATGCACCCTGGGCGTTTTGACGGACGGTTTGTTCGGTGCGGGGACGCTCTTCGTTTAAATGAAAGACGCCCCCTACTCGCCGCATTTGAATTCCGCGCCCATACGCCCGCGAGAGATACACTACGCCGCCGTAACTTACGGCGCAAATTCTTTCAGGATTCAAAGATTTGCAAAATAAGTTACAGCGGTGTAGCGTATCTCACATACGCTGCGCCCACGCAATTGTATGTGGATCTGCCCCAATATGGTCCTGGAAACAAATCTCTGAGGCCTCCTCCCACCCCTCCATTGAGCAAGTTGAAAGAGGTTCCCAACAGACTGCCATCTTGATGGCTGGAAACCTATCATTCTTCTGTATTGATATGCTTGATTTTATCGCTATTGTGTGCGTATTTTGGAGTCTTTTAAAATAAATTTCAAGTGTTACTACACTATGAGGAGGCTTCTGTTCTCATTTTTGGCATACCTAACTTGTGCAGAGAGGCTCCCAGAGGGGACAACAGGACTTTTGTTTGATGCAATATCTGATGAACAGGAGTGAGCCTGAGCACAGCCAAATCACCTATAATCTAGTGGTCCACGTTTGAGAGTAAAAGGCCAGGTGTGCTGTGCTGTCGGTGGAGGAACCATATCTCACCACAACAACTGTATATATGTCTACACACTTCGGGTGTTCTATGAAATTTATGGACCTCTTTTAAAATGGACTTTTAGCTCTGCATTTTCTTTGAATATTTTGTCAATTGTTACTTGCAATTTATGCTACCGTGTTTCCCCCGAAAATAAGCCCGGGTCTTATATTAATTATGCCAACAAAAGACACAGTAGGGCTTATTTTCGGGGTAGGTCTTACCATGTAATGTGCTGTCTTCTCTCCCCCTCTCCCTCCCTGCCTGTCAGGAATCCCCAGTGAGAACTGAGTTAAAATGTTTGTAAAATCCTATAATCCACTATATTACAGTATTATATAATGTACAATGAGCGTGTTCCTGTAATATAATTGTGCCAAATACCTTCGTTATAGCGCCATTCTGCGCTTCTGTGACCCGCCTGAGCTCTCTTTCCCATAATTATATTACAGAAACACACACATTGTACATTATATACTACTGTAATAGAGTGGATTATGGGATTTTACAAGCATTTTTAACTAGGGCTTATTTTCGGGGTAGGTCTTATATTCCAGCCCTCCTGGAAAATAACGCTAGGTCTTATTTTCAGGGTAGGTCTTATTTTTGGGGAAACAGTGTAGCTGCAGTCTGTAACCTAAGTGCAGTGAAATTATTTTGTATTTATAAAGGTTAGGAACATGATTCCAGTTGCCCGATACCCTAATGTCGCGTACACACGATCGGAAATTCCAACAAGAAAAGTCTGATGTGAGCTTTTGGACGGAAATTCCGACCGTGTGTATGCTCCATCGGACTTTTGCTGTCGGAATTTCTGCCAACTAAAGATTGAGGGCAGGTTCTCTATTTTTCAGATGGAAAACATTCCTATCGGAAATTCCGCTCGTCTGTATGCATCTCCGATACGCAAAAAAAACAATGCATGCTCAGAATCAAGCAGAAGAGCCGAACTGCCTATTGAACTTCATTGATCTCGGCTCGTCGTTCATTTTGTACGTCACCGCGTTCTTGTCGGAATTTCAGACAAGATTTGTGTGACGGTGTGTATGCAGCACAAGTATGCATCATTTCGTCCAAAAGATCCATGGTTTTCTTGTCGGAATTTCCGATCGTGTGTACGGGGCAGAAGCCATTCAAAGACAAGGGGCCAGATCCACCAAGCAGTTACGCTGGCGTATCTATTGATACGCCGCGTAACTTCTAGGTTGCTCCGGCGTATCTTTGTTTTGTATCCAAAAACAAGATACGCCTGAAGCTGGGCTAGATCCGACTGGCGTACGTCTTAGTACGCCGTCGGATCTAAGGTGCATATTTACACTGGCCGCTAGGTGGCGCTTCCATCGATTTCCGCGTCGAGTATGCAAATTAGCTAGATACGCGAATCCACAAACGTACGTCTGGCCGGCGCATTTTTTTACGTTGTTTCCGTAAGGTTTTTTTCAGCGTAACATTACCCCTGCTATATGAGGCATAGCCAATGTTAAGTATGGACGTCGGGCCAGCGTCAAATTTTCCGGCGTGTACGTCGTTTGCGTAAAACGTTTGCGAATAGGGCTTTGCATAGAATGACGTTCACGTCGAAAGCATTGGCTTGTTGCGGGTTAATTTGGAGCATGCGCACTGGGATACCCCCACGGACGGCGCATACGCCGTTCAGAATTTTTTTATTTACATCGGGTCAAGACGTATTAACATAAAGCACGCCCCCATCTCATCCATTTGAATTGCGCGCCCTTACGCCGACACAGTTACACTACGCCGCCGTAACTTACATCGCAAATTATTTGTGGATACGGGAAATACGCTGTAAGTTACAGTGGCGTAGTGTATCTGAGATACACTACGCCGGACGTAAAGAAGCGCCGAGGTACGTGGATCTGGCCCACGGGCTCTATTGAGAAATGCATTGAATACTTAAGTGCATTTAATTATGTCTTGCTTTCCCAGTTCAGGTAAGATAATGATAAAACTGAAATGTACAACTAAAAAAAAATACTTACTAACCGAAGTTCATGCCCTCCAACAGCAGAAAGTCAAAGGCTGGTTGATCTTCAATCCATGAAAACTGAATTGACACTAATGTACCAAGGCACATGTCCTCCAACCGTGGTGGGTTTTGGAAATATCCAAAAGGGTTGCTGATTATGGGAGACCTGAGCCGGAAAAGTTAAAGGCTGGTTGATCTCAAATCCATGAGAATTGAATTGAAGCTAATGCACCAAGGCACATGGGAGCTGAGAAACATAAAAAATGGTCGAGGATACATTCTGCTGGCCTTGAATGAATGCTTAAATTAAGAAAATGGAGCTGAGATGTACATTTTGCTTACAACAGAATCCATCTAACACAAGGGAATCTAAAATCCTACATGTATTACTCTCTCAGCCATGGCAAAAAGTGCATCAGATCTTTTGGTGTAAACTATATTCTACTTGTGGACTACTTTCAGCATAGAGCTTACAGTAATAGCAATGCACAGTCAAATGGATAGATTGAAAAAAAAAATGCTCTCAAAGGCAAAACAAAGTGGAAATTCATACATCGCTATGCCTAAAGTGTAGCAATAACTCCATTGATGGCATGGTATCATTAGCTATCCTATTCTGACCCCTTAAAGCAGGGGTTCACCCTAAAAAAAAAATCTAACATTGCATGGAGCCGATCTATGAGACCGACACTATGCTGTTGTTTTTTTTTTTTTTTTGGCGTACATACCATTTTCGGGCTATTTTCACCCCCGGCTTTCCCGCGGGAGTGGGCGTTCCTAATCACAGGCTGTGATTGACGTGCTTCCGCCCGGCGCATACTGCGCATCACGAGTTGCCGAAAGAAGCCGAACGTCGGTGCGGCTCTATACGGCGCCTGCGCACCGATGTTCAGAATCAAGTCGACGCATGCTTGGAAGCATTGAACTTCGTTTTATTCAGCACGTCGTGTGTTTGATGTCACCGTGTTCTGACCCGATCGGTTTTTGGAACGATGGTGTGTACGCACATCAGACCATCAGGCCACTTCAGCGGTGAACAGATGGAAATGGCCTGTCGGACCATTCTCATCGGTTTGAAACGACCGTGTGTACGCGGCCTACGAGTTTCAATTTGTATGCAATCAGGCAGGCCCTTGCACTACATGATTTTGGTAAACCTGAAGAGAAAAACCTGCAGGAAAACTGATGGTGTGTATGGGGCTTTATGGTGTCTGTCGAATGTTCTAAGAAGATTCAACGGAGCAGCTAAACTGTACGACGCCGCAATCGTACATTTCCGGTCGAATGCTCCGCCCACAAGATACAGTAGAATTCTAATGTTGTATGACTAGTAATAATTATATGTATTAATTATTATTACAAGTCAACCAACATTAGAATTCTTCTATAGCCTATAGGTGGATCATTTGACCATAAATGTCCGCTTGCGGCGATCGTAAGTTTTTAGCTGCTTCATCAAATCTTCATGTCTCTATAATGTCGAATCTTTCCTCTCTATGTCGAATAATCTAAGAGAGTTAGGTTAGGCACATTCAACCGCATGTTCGATAGACACAGATCGCTATTGTCACCGTCATGTCGAATCTTCTATCTATATCGAACTGTTGTCGCAACAAAACAAAAATAAAGCATTTTTTATGTCGGATATTTCGGATTCTGCACGTTCGTCATCGTTTGTTAAACTAACGCGAAATTTCACGAAATTCGGTCGAAAATGCAAAGAGAACCGGATACATTTTCATACAAGTACATGGTACATACATATCAGGAATATGAAATGTTGGGGTTAACTTATGTAGCACTAGGAGCCACAGTAGGTTTACATAGACTCTTTCTCTAATCAGTGCAGGGCAGCCAGGCACACAGTAGAAGTAAACAATCTAGGGGTGTCTTTATAAAGTTTATTGCTAAGTAAAGGGTAAGTTGGAGGGCAATCGGGTGTGGGATACTCTAAAAAGCTTAAAGTGATAATAATGGCACAGAATTTTTTTATAGTAACTAACATGTTATACTTACCTGTTCTGTACAATGGTTTTGCACAGAGCAGATTTGATCCTCCTCTTCTTGGGTCCCACGTCGGCGCTCCTGGTCCTTCGCTCCTGCCAAGTGCCTCCATAGTAAGCGGCTTTCTAAGGGGGCACCCAAGCAGGCTCACTTCCGAACCACTGCTCTGTGTGTCCATTCACACAGAGCTTGGTTTGACCCCACCAAAGCACAGCACACAGGTTGTCTATTCAGAAAACAGCTCTTCTGCATGGAGGGGGCGTGTTCCTTTCCTCCAATCAGCTCTCACACAGTGGCTCAGACCTTTAACTGTAGCTCTCCACCCCCTCCTCTGTGATACTGAAAAATGCAGATTGGATCTAAAATCAGCACTTTTGAAGGTGTGTACAAAAGAGAAAAAGGAAGATAAACAAGTAAAAATTATGGGAGGGCCACAAGGCGAAGGCCTCCGAACAACGATGTCTGCCCCTTAAGTATCCCTTCCTGGCATGCACAGCGGGGCACCACTCCCTCTGGGCTGCTGCCGAGAAGGGTCACTCAACACACCATGGTTTGTTTGTGTTCCAACATGGGCCAGAGGTGGTAATGCCACCTACCTTCAACAAGGGAAAATCCTATCAAGCACAACCATAGCCAATTTTAATGGAATTCGACAAAGTCTGAGCCCACTATTGGCTCAGGCACCCTCTAAATTTAGAATAACGCCCCAGTCAGTGGGAGCAGGGTGCTACATTAACATCTATTTACTGCATGCTAAGAAAATAGGACCTTGTTGTAACCCCAAAGCCTCATACACATGATAGGTTAACCAGAGGAAAACGGTCTGAAGGACCGTTTTCATCGGTCAAACCCGATCGTGTGTGGGCCCCATAGGTTATTTAACCATTGGTTAAAAAAAAGCCAACTTGCTTTAAAATTAACCTATGGATTGGTAACCGATAGGTCAAAACCGATCGTTAGTAGGCACAACCATCGGTTAAAAATCCACTCATGCTCAGAATCAAGTCGACGCATGCTTGGAAGCATTGAACTTCGTTTTTTTCAGCACGTCGTTGTTTTTACATCACCGCATTCTGACACGATCGGTTATTTAACCTATGGTGTGTAGGCGTGACGGACCATCAGTCAGCTTCATCGGTTAACCTATGACAACGGTTCTTCAGACCGTTGTCCCCCTGTTAACCTATAATGTGTACGAGGCTTAAGGGAGCCAACTTACTGAGATGGGAATGAGGAATATTTTTTAGCACACAAAGCTTTAGGCAAGACACGTGCCCTTGTCATACTCCCAGACATAATTTCCTTAATTTCAGTAGATACAAGTCCAAGTTAGTCAATCAATATTGTGCCAAATGATGATTGCTAAAGAGTGATAGACAACAGTCTACATTAATAATTGGAGTGCTACAAAAAATCGAATTACTTAGGAACCTGCCATGATTGAAGTATGGGAAACGTCATTACTAACTTGTTTCTGAAGAGACAAGTTCTAAGGCTGTATGCATAAAAGTTATATTCAAATCGAAAAATATATATTTATATACTGTACATACACATAGGTAGTCAATTTTCAAATTGAATTACAGTGCTTGGAAAAGTATTCATACCCCTTGAAATTTTTCACATTTTGTCATGTTACAACCAGACACGTAAATGTATTTTATTGGGATTTTATGTGATGGACCAACACAAAGTGGCACATTAATGTGAAGTGGAAGGAAAATGATAAATGGTTTTCAAAATTTTTACAAATAAATATCTGAAAAGTGTGGCGTGCATTTGTATTCAGCCCCCTTTACTCTGATACCCCTAACTGAAATCTAGTGGAACCAACTGCCTTCAGAAGTCACCAAATTAGTAAATAGAGTCCACATGTGTGTAACTTAATCTCAGTATAAATAGCTGTTCTGCGAAGCCCTCAGCGGTTTGTTAGAGAACCTTAGTGAAAAAATAGCAATATGAAGGCCAAGGAACACACCAGACAGGTCAGGGAAAAAGTTGTGGAGAAGTTTAAAACAGGGTTAGGTTATAAAAAAAAAAAATAACCCAAGCTTTGAACATCTCACGGAGCACTGTTCAATCCATCATTCAAAATTAGAAAGGGTATGACACAACTGCAAACCTACCAAGATATGGCCGTCCACCTAAAAGGACAGGCCAGGCAAGGAGAGCATTAATCAGAGAATCAGTCAAGAGGCCCATGGTAACTCTGGAGGAGCTGCAGAGATCCACAGCTCAGGTGGGAGAATCTGTCCACCGGAAAACTATTAGTCATGCTTTCCACAAATCTGGCCTTTGTGGAAGAGTGGCAAGAAGAAAGCCATTGTTGAAAGAAAGCCATAAGAGGTCATATTTGCAGTTTGCGAGAAGCCAAATGGGGGACAGAGCAAACATGTCAGATGAGACTAAAATATGACCTTTTGGCCTAAAAGCAAAACGCTATGTATGGCAGAAAACTAACACTGCACATCACCCTGAACACACCATCCCCACCATGAAACATGGTGGTTAAAGCAATTTGTTGTGGGTATGATTTTCTTCAGAGGGGACAGGGAAGCTGGTCAGAGTTGATGGGAAGATGGATGGAGCCAAATACAGGACAATCTTAGAAGAAAACCTGTTAGAGTCTGCAAAAGACTTGAGACTGGGGCAGAGGTTCACCGTCCAGCAGGACAACGACCCTAAATATACAGCCAGAGCTACAATGGAATGGTTTAGATCAAAGCATATTCAAGATAACAGATCCATTCTGGTATAATACAGGACACAATCTCTGCCCAAACTTGAGTACGTTGTTCATTATCTATAAATTGTTTATGGGATCATTTCTAATGCTATGGGTACAAATGGACAATTGGCATGATCATATCAACGAATGCCCTTCCTCCCACTACTCAGTGGTGTCCCTAGGAACCCCTGACCTCACTGGGAATCCCAGCTCCATTTAAGCAAAAGGGTTGGGAATATCAGTGACATCACTGCCTTTGGGCAATGACATTGGCCATATTTTCATAGTGATGTCACCAGTATTTCCGTTCCTTTCCTCTGATGGCAGCTTTGGGAGCTGTCCTTTGGCTAGGCTAGTGGTACCATCAGGATCGATTCTGTGCACCAAATTGTCATGTTTTTCTTGTTTGCCGAATTAGTAGGTGATGGGCATCATGACTGACAATGGATAACGAGGGACACTTTTGGGGGATTTTTAGCTATTTTAATAAAAAACGTGTCAAATGTTTCGGTGCCTTTATTTCTAGTTTACCATTTTTTTGTGAATGAGTAGGGCTACTATGTGGGGGGGGGGGCAGTATCTGAGGGTCCCTTTATTAATCCAGATTCTGATAAACCCTGGCACACAGATCATTATAGTGTTAAGGTGGTCTGTTCATTTAGAATGGGTTGCAGAGGAAAGGCAACAAACCAAAAACCAGACCTGCAATTTTTTTTTCTTGCAGTGCCCGACATGGTATATGTGTTCGAGTGCAATGCAGTGTGGGTCTTCAGGCACCTACTTATCAGAAGGATACAGTGCACTCGGATCTGGCAATAGTGGGCTTTCAGTTAAATCCCCCATAGGACAAATGAATAGTTTGTCTAGAGCAGTGGTCATCAACCCTGCCCTACAGGGCCCACTAACAGGCCAGGTTTTATGTATTACCTTGGGGAGATGCAGACTAGAATACTGCAATCACTGAGCAGCAAATGATATCACCTGTGATGTATTTCAGTTATCTTGCAAACCTGGCCTGTTAGTGGGCCCTGTAGGACAGGGTTGATGACCACTGGTCTAGAGTCCTCTCCAGGAGGGATTTAGTGGGGACTGGGAAGAGAACAGGTGGTATATGTATACCCCAGGATAGTTGCTGTCTGGGTGGATGAGTCCATGTTAGCTACAGAGTCCTCTCCCTCCACACCCTCAACATTCTTAGGGCGTGATCTTGGAGGCCTCAGGCGCAAGAGTGGCCTCAGTACCTGAGTTCAGCTGGTGGGTTAGGTCTCTTATGGCCGAACCTCCAGGCATGGGGGCAGTGTCACGTCCCTGACGGTAAGAGCCTGATGTGCGGAAGACGGCCTCCCTTGCAGCTTTGACTCCGAGCTCCTGGTAAAGTGGACAGGAGACTCCAAAGTACAAAGTCGCACGAGTGCCTGGCAGGATCGCTGGTGAGTCGCTGAGCTGGAGTTGCTGAGCAGGTAGCGGAGAGGCACAGGTGCAGGTGGTAGTCCCAGGCAGCTGTCAGCGGGTAGAGGAAGTGGTCAAGCCGGGTCATGCACTATCGGATACGTCTGGAACACAAGCGAGGTCACGGTGCAGGCTGGGTCGGTATTGGGCTGGCAGCAGAGTAGCAGAATCAGTAGGCGAAAGCAGGGTCCAAAACAAGCCGGGTCGGTGCAGGCGGAGAGCAGGGGTATCAAAGGCAAGCCGGGTCGGGTCAACGGTACAGGAAACAGGATACAGGTTACTGAGGTAGGTCCGCCAAATGCTATAGAATGGACAGCACCTGAGTCCAAGAAGAGGCCAGCCTAAATAGCCTGTCTGGCGCCAAAAACACTCAGAGTGCACGCCGCGGCGCCCGCTCGTGCACGCGCACGGGAGCGCGCGCGGGAGCGTGCACACGCGCCAACGGCGCTCCCGTGGAAGCTGAAGACCCAGCTCGACCTCTATGGTCGCCATTTTGGGTGCTGGCATGCCCTTCCTGACAGGCAGTCTTTGTGTCCCCCTCAGTCTCAGGAAGGTAGCTGTTAGTGGGGTTGCGCAAAATAACGGCTTCGGTGGAGCAAAATCAAACAGAGCAGGACAGAGCTCCCAGGCTAAGCCGCTATCTTATAAGCTGCAGTGTATGCTCCTCCCCAGGCACCTACTTATCTTATGCATTGTAGTGCCATTCTAAAGGGTTTATTGCAAATTACCACAACTAAGTAGTGTGAAACCAACCTAAATGATTCACAATATAAATGAAATTATTTTAAACCAGATTATATTTTTTTGCTGTGAGATATTCATTTCTAAGATCTTTGCACACTTAACCTTAGAAACGTGTAAATTATGCCCCTGTGACCTGGATTTGTCAGAAATAAAATGTAGCCCTCATACTTATAAACTGGAAGTGCCAATTCTGCCACCAGGTCGCCTTCACTTAATACTCTGGTTGACCTTATTAGTATCCAGTTTGTTCCAAAAGAACAGCAGAAAGTTTTCCAAGCCTCTCATTTGTTTTATGTCAACAACGATTGGCTTTAGAACAAAGACAATGCAGGGTAACGTCAGTTTTGTACGTTTCAAATTAGAGATTGCGACCTTTGAGGCTCTAGGCTTAGTACTGAGCAAAGTAAAGCTGATGAGGAACAGTACTTTCTGAATAGACCCTGACACAAACACAGACCTGTATAAGAATACAGAAATTTGTATTTTAATGCAGCTGTTGAGAAGAGTTTCCTAATGCCCTGTACACACGATCGGTTCGTCTGATGAAAACGAACCGATGGATTTTTTCATCAGATATCCGATGAAGCTGACTTTCATCAGTCTTGCCTACACACCATTGGTTAAAAATCGGATCGTGTCCAACGCGGTGACGTAAAACACTATGACGTGCTGAGAAAAATGAAGTTCAATGCTTCCGAGCATGCGTCGACTTGATTCTGAGCATGCGTGGATTTTTGACCGATGGATTTCCCCACAGATGATTGTTTTTTTCTAGCGTTTTTTTAACCATACGAAAATTTTAAAACAGGTTCTATTTTTTTTCACCGATGGGAAAAAAAACTGATGGGGCCCACACACGATCGGTTCGTCCGATGAAAACAGACCGTCCAAATCAAATGTCCAATAATAATCCAAAGGATAGTCCTGGTGTATAGTATATATAGGAAAAGCACTAGCGGCAGCAATTCTGAAGCAGAAGCAAGCTCTGGAAGAAACGTAGAAAAGGAGAGAATGCGCCAAAACTAAGTGCAGTATGCAAGGATTTATTTGATATTCTGTCACAAACAGTAAATTGGCTACTCACAAAACTGAGTGGTAACACAGGCAAATGGATAGCGAAGCAGGCCCGGTGTCACTGTGGGTATTCAGCGATTCCTTGGGTTCCAAACTGTAGTCCTCAGCAGCAAGTGCTGGATGTAATGAGATTCCAGGGTCTCAGGAGCCTCGGGGAGCCACAGGAGAGCAGGGGAACGCAAAAGCTAATTCAGAACGGCGTGCGTTCCAGCGTGGAGCGCAGTGTGCCGTCGTCGCACCGGAAGTGACATGGGGAGCCGGGCCAGCCAATGGGATGACGCGTTTCACAGCATCCGCTGTTTCATCAGATCCATCTTTTCTACGTTCCCAGAAGAGTTGAAGCTGTTATATATAACTCAATATTGAACCCTACGGACTAAGACTGGGATGCCATTAAAGTTAATTTGAGTGTAAAGGCAGTCGTCCCAATACTTTTGCCAACACAGTGTGTATATATATATGTATTCACATATACTGTATTTATCTGCGTATATTGCGCACTTTGTTCCCCTTAAAATAAGTGGAAAATCGTGGGTGCGCGATATACGCCGATAGCCGCTTCCCGTGCTCAGTTTGAATGGAGCTGCCGACACATACCGAGTGCAGTACACTCGGGTACATTCGGCTAGGCTCGGCTTCGCTCGTGCTCACGCATAAACGTCACAGAGCGTGAGCACGAGCGAAGCCGAGCCTTGCCGAATGTACCCCAGTGTACTCGGCAGAGGCGTTCGAACTGAGCGCGGGAAGCGGGGACTCGAATTGAGGCGCGTGCTGGAGAAGCCGGGAGGACACCACCGAGGCCGCAGACGGATGCCGGACCAGACGATGGACGCTGGGCAAGACACCAAAACTGTAAGTAATAAAATCTTATAACATTTTTTTTTACAGGAATTTCGGGGCAACTTTAGGGGTGCGCGGTATACGCGGGAGCGCGCTATACCCCAATAAATACGGTATATACTTTTAGAATATAAGCTCTAATGGGCAGGGACCTTACGATTCCTCCTGTATTAAATTGTATTGTAACTGTACTGTTTGCCCTAGCTTTGTTAAGCGCTGCCCAAACTGTTGACGATATATAAATCATGTATAATAATAATAATAATATTATACTATAGATAAATATACGCATGCCTATGAAAGCCTACAGAAACGATTTGTGTTTTATAAAAACAGATGTATTTATAAATAAATACATCTCTAATAATAAAAAAATATATATTGCTTAAATAAATACAATTTAAATTATATTAAAATGTAACACATTTTAACAATTTTTGGAAAAAAATTCAACATACAAAACAAAACAAAAAAACAATGAAATTAATTAATTAATAAATGTGCCTCTAATAAATATTAAAACATATTTTATAAATACAGATGTAGCATTACCCCCATTGAAGCTGCTGGATTTTTGGGCGGCGTATTACCTCGTGGCTCCCACAAATTCTCTAGGGGTAAGTGATGCGTATGTGCATAAACAGAAGTAAAGGAATGTCCAGACAGGTGCTCTTTGCAGTGCTCTTTATTACCCAGCCAAGTGAAAACAAAAAACTTGCGGTGAGGAAAGTAAAGTTGAAAGGAGGAAGGAGAACAGCAGATTCAGGCGTAATGATAGGAAACAGTCCTGCTCCCAAACGTAACACTTCTCTGCGCCACTCCCGCCAGAGTAGGTTTAGTGTACCCGGACAGGCCTCTCTCACTGACTTGGCAGCCGGAGTATCACTCGGACAAATATAGAAAGAAGTCTCTGCCACAGACCCTCCTTGGTGAACTTGAACTTGAGAGAAAGTCTCTGCCACAGACCCCTCTCAATGAGCCTCAGAAGACACCTCTGCCACAGGGTTGAATTTTTTGGTGATATCCCTCTTGGGTGAGTTACGTCTGGATCTCCTTCAACTTGTCCCCCAGGTACAGACCGACAGGTGATCGATCCCTCAATGTCCGGCTACCTCGATCCCCAGTGGTTTCGTCCAAGCCCTATTGGACCGCCAGCCTCTCAATGGCGCTCCTCAGACCGACTCCCCACCGAACAGCACACAGCTTGGGATCTTCAAAAGAGAGAACCCAGTCACTCACTGGATCCCCATCGCTGGTTCAGATGCTCCAGGCCAACATGGTCCCAGAACCAGGAACACCACGTGGCACGCACGCCCCGGACAGGTAGGCCATAACGCTGGGGCGCCGTGATGTGGCAACCCTAAAGGTAGGTGCCACACTGGACAAAGAAAGACCCAGAACAATGGTGTCTGTCCCATAAATACCCCTCCCCAGCATGCACAGCAAGGACAAACCCTCGTGATTGGCTGCTGGGAAGAGCGCCCAAACCTTGACTCCACTGCTGCCACCTGCAGTCCTGGGGTTGGAAGAACACCCCAGCACAGCAGAATGGGCTCACAGCACAGCCAAGCTGAGACAGAGACCGCAATTTGCCACTAGCAATCAGGATCAGAGTCTAAGGCCCCGTACACACGTCCGAGAAACTCGACGAGCAAAACACATCGTTTTGCTTGTCGAGTTCCTTGTAAAGCCGCCGAGGGTCTCGGCGAACCAAGTTTCCCCATTGACTAACGAGGAAATAGAGAACATGTTCGCTATTTGGCTCGACGAGTTCCTCGTCGGTTTCCTCGGCCAAAAGTGTACACACGACCGGTTTCCTTGGCAGAATACAGCTCCGATCGAGTTTCTGGCTGAATTCTGCCGAGAAACTCGGTCATGTGTACGGGGCCTCACTATACTCTGATCTATACTTAAATTTGACTAGCGCCAGTTCTGCAAAGTACATAGGCGCTACACAGAGTTGTATTTATATAAAAACAATTTGCAAAGCTGTTCATCAATCAAGTTGAACAGCTATTAAAGCGGAGTTCCGCCAAAATAAAATATATTTAGACCCCATTCATACCTGAGTGTTTTGTAGCTTGAAGCCTGAAGCTACAAAACGCTGGAGGGGAAAAAATCTATTATTATCTATAAAGATGGTTCACATCTCCACTCCAAAACGCCTGAAGCCAGAAGCTCCAAAATGCCTGAAACTCAAACAAGTTCTGGGACTTTTTTTTAGGCAGATTTGGGCGTTTTTCTGCTTTTTACATTGGTGACCTTTTGACCTGTACAAAATCATGGCACAAACGTGCTAAAAAACGCTGCAAAAATCGTGGCAAAATTGCGTGATTTTCTGCCTGAAAACGCTATGCTCAGGTGTGAATGGGGCCTTATCAGCTACAATTACTGCAGCTGCTGACTTTTAATATATGGACACTTACCTGTCCAGGGCACCAGGGTCCAAGCCGATTTGTCCCTCGGCGCTCGGTGCTGCCACCGCCATCTTCAGTAAGGGAAATTAGGAAGTGAAGCCTTGTTGGTTCACTTCCGGGTTCCCTACTGCTCATGCGCAAGTCGCTCTGCGCAATCACACTGGTCTGTGCTGTCTTCTGGGACCTGTGTGTCTCCCAGAAGACAGCGGGGGGGACAAAGTAGGCACCGGACGTGGCGTAGGTCACCGTGGTGATCTATGCCCGGAAGTGAGAGCAAATACCTGTATTACACAGGTATCTGTTCCTTCCTCCCCCCTGAAAGGTGCCAAATGTGACAATGGAGGGGGGGAGGATTCCAAAAAGCGTAAGTTCCATTTTTGAGGTGGAACTCCGCTTTATATTCTGTGCTCATGGGGCAAACTGTTCTTAGGCCCCGTACACACGTCCGAGAAACTCGACGAGCAAAACACATCGTTTTGCTCGTCCAGTTCCTTGTGAAGCCGCCGAGGAACTCGGCGAGCCAAGTTTCCCCATTGACTAACGAGGAAATAGAGAACATGTTCTCTATTTGGCTCGTCGAGTTCCTCGTCGGTTTCCTCGGCCAAAAGTGTACACACGACCGGTTTCCTCGGCAGAATATGGCTCCCATCGAGTTTCTGGCAAAATTCTGCCGAGAAACTCGGTCGTGTGTACGGGGCCTGAGACTAAATTCTTTCCAATTTGATAATGTGAATGCAGAAAATACCACATTACGGCCACTAGATGACACTGACTATCATAGGAAATATGTAGGCTCCTTAGCTCCACCTAGTGGCCTTAATGCATCATTTTCTGCATTCACACTCGAATTGAAGAAAATATAGCTTGAGAATATTCAATTATGCTTCATTTGCCCCTTAACAAATTTACATGAAGTTGCACAAATTTCTTTTTTTAAATACTTTCCTTTGTGTATCTTGTACTAGATTGTGCTTAGGGATCATGTTTTTACAAGCTGCTCTGACATTACAAGCCACATTAAGGGGATCAGAAAACCAAATCCTTCCTGAAGCGAAAAGGAACTTATTCCTCCTATCTAGACGAGGACATCTAATTGTTACTTCCATTCTCCTGGAGATGGTTTCATTTTCTGTAGGCTTCTTGTAGGCATGCACACAGGCCAAATGCTCCATTCATCTGTTAAGGCTGTTCCAGTGACTAGCTGAAAAAAAGGACAACACACTTCCCTAAGACATCTCAGCTCGTCCGCTGACACAATCTCTCAGCAGCTACCTGAATATAACGCCACTAATTGTGAAGCGATGACAACTCGTGCAAAGCCTTGTGACAGCAAAAAAAAAGGAGAAATAAAAAGAGAAGAACCTGCTGGGATAGTCATGAGGCTCTCCGCCTCTTCTTTCTATAATACACCCAATGGGCCAGATTCTGAAAGAATTACGTTGCTCCATGGCAGCGTAACGTATCTGATTTACGTTACACCGCCGCAGGTTTACAGCGTAAGTGCCTGATTCACAAAGCTCTTACCTGTAAACTTGCGGCGGTGTAACGTAAATCCGCTCGGCGCAAGCCCGCCTAATTCAAATGGGGCGGGCACCATGCCCTGTCGGGAAAATTACCCGACGTGCATTGCGCTAAATGACGTCGCACGGACATCATTTGTTTAGACGTTAACGTAAATGGCGTCCAGCGCCATTCACGGACGACTTACGCAAACGACGTGATTTTTAAAATTTCGACGCGGGAACGACGCCCATAATTAACATGGCTTAGAACAACTAGGGCTCAGCCCTAATTTTACGCGGCGTATATCGACGGAAACAACGTAAAGTTAGAGCGACGGGTAACGCGGACGTTCGTGGATCGCCGTAACTAGTCATTTGCATATTCTACGCTGACCGCAATGGCCTCGCCACCTAGCGGCCGGCATAGAATTGCATCCTTAAGATCCAACAGTGTAAGTCAATTACACCTGTCGGATCTTAGGGCTAGCTATGCGTAACTGATTCTATGAATCAGCCGCATAGTTAGGACGGGCGGATCACAGAGATACGACCGCGTATCAGGAGATACGCCGCCGTATCTCTTTTGTGAATCTGGCCCAATGTTACAGAGGTTGGGCCAGATTCACAGAGAGATACGACGGTGTATCTCCTGATACGCCGTTGTATCTCTGACTTAGGCCGGTCGTATCTATGCGCCTGATTCATAGAATCAGTTACGCATAGATATGCCTAAGATCCGTCAGGTGTAATTGTGTTACACCGTCGGATCTTAACTGCAATTTCAAAATGGGCGCTGGGGGCGTTCTCGCTGATTTACGCTGAGAAATATGTAAATCAGCGAGATACGGCAATTCACGAACGTACGCGAGCCAGACGCAGTGTTGTTACGACGTTTACGTAGCGGTTTTCCTGGCGTATACTTACCCCTGCTTCTATGAGGCGCAGCCAATGTTAAGTATAGCCGTCGTTCCCGCGTCAAATTTTTTTTTTTACGTCGTTTGCGTACGCCGATTCACAAAACCACTCGTCGCAAGTTGGGAGCAAGTTGGGAGCAATGCACACCGGGAAAATTCGCGGACGGCGCATGCGCATTTAAATCGGCGCGGGGACGCGCCTGATTTAAATAGTACACTCCCCCTAGCCGCTGAATTTGAATTCCGCCGGGGGATTTACGATCCGTCGCCGCAAGTTTGGAGGTAAGTGTTTTGTGAATTACCCACTTGCCTCTCAAACTTGCGGCAGCGGATCTTAAATTACATAGGTTACGCGGATCTAAAGATCCGCTGATCTATGTGAATCTAGCCCGTTAAGTGTAATTCTTTTTATTGTGCCGTCACTTAACATAACCTTAAGATCCGAGAGCTCAGACCTATTATTTGCCTATATTTCTACCCAGTAAAACCTTGGTTTGAGAGTAACTTGGTCTGAGAGCGTTTTGCAAAACAAGCAAAATGTTTTACATTTTTTAAATGTTGCCTTGATATACAAGCGATGTCTTGATATAAGAGCAGCATCATGTCACAACTGAGTATAAAAAAGAAGACATGAGCCTCTAAGTGTAGCAATATGGTTACATTAAACCACTTAAAGCGGAGGTTCACCCTAAAAAACATCTATATACCATTACATCCAGCATACTTCCGACATATACAGTATGCTGGTTTTTTTTTTTTTGCCGTACATACCGTTTTATTGTTATTTTCCCCCCGGCTTCCGGGTTCTGGCTCCCGCGGGAGTGGGCGTTCCTATTCAGAGGTTAGATGATTGACGTCTGGTGAAAAACTTCCCCTGGCGCATAAGGCGCGTGTTCCGTAAGTAGCCGAACTATATGGCGCCTGCGCAGTCAGCTCTACACGGCGGGCGCAGGCGCCGTATAGAGCCGACTCGCAGGTCGGCTACTTACGGAAAACTGGTGACGCGCCTTATGCGCTAGGGGAAGTTTTTCACCAGACGTCAATCATCTAACCTCTGAATAGGAACGGCCAATCCCGCGGGAGCCAGAACCCGGAAGCCGGGGGGGAAAATAACAATAAAACGGTATGTACGGCAAAAAAAAAAAGCATACTGTAGATGTCGGAAGTATGCTGGATGTAATGGTATATAATTGTTTTAGGGTGAACCTCCACTTTAAGGACCGGACCATTATGCAGCTTAAAGACCTGGCCACTTTTTGCGATTCGGCGCTGCGTCGCTTTAACTGACAATCGTGCGATGTGGCTCCCAAACAAAATTGGCGCCCTTTTTTCCCACAAATAGAGCTTTCTTTTGGTGGCATTTGATCACCTCTGCGGTTTTTATTTTTTGCGCTATAAACAAAAATAGAGCGACAATTTTAAAATAAATGCCTTATTTTTTACCTTTTGCTATAATAAATATCCCCCAAAATTATATAAAAAAAAAGTTTTTTTCCTCAGTTTAGGCCGATACGTATTCTTCTACCTATTTTTGGTAAAAAAAATCGCAATAAGTGTTTATTGATTGGTTTGCGCAAAATTTATAGCGTTTACCAAATAGGAGATAGTTTTATTGCATTTTTATTAATATTTTTTTTTTCTAGTAATGGCCGCGATCAGTGATTTTTTTTGTGACTGCAACATTATGGCGGACACTTCGGACTAGGGTTGTCCCGATACCGATACTAGTATCGGTATTGGGACCGATACCGAGTATTTGCGGGAGTACTCGTACTCCCGCAAATACCCCCGATACCGAAATAGAATACTCCCGCCGCCGCCGTTACGCCGCCGTTACGTCGCATCCCGCCGCATCCGCGCTCCCGCCGACTGTTTAATACGCGCGGGGAACATTACAGCATTCATTTGAATAGCTGTAATGATCGGCACCGCGTATAAACACTCCCCCTTGCTCGGGTGAACTGTCCAATCCCGAGCAAGGGGGAGTGTCTGTATGCAGCGCGGCACAAATCATTACAGCTGTAATGTTCCCCGCGCGTAGTAAACAGTCGGCGGCAGCGCGGATGCAGGTAAGGGGGATATGGGGGGAGACAATGGCTGCATATGGGGGACAATGGCTGCATATGCGGGACAATGGCTGGATATGGGAGACAATGGCTGGATATGGGATGCAATGGCTGGATATGGGAGACAATGGCTGGATATGGGAGACAATGGCTGGATATGGGATGCAATGGCTGGATATGGGATGCAATGGCTGGATATGGGAGACAATGGCTGGATATGGGAGACAATGGCTGGATATGGGAGACAATGGCTGGATATGGGAGACAATGGCTGGATATGGGATGCAATGGCTGGATATGGGAGACAATGGCTGGATATGGGAGACAATGGCTGGATATGGGAGACAATGGCTGGATATGGGATGCAATGGCTGGATATGGGAGACAATGGCTGGATATGGGATGCAATGGCTGGATATGGGAGACAATGGCTGGATATGGGAGACAATGGCTGGATATGGGTTGCAATGGCTGGATATGGGAGACAATGGCTGGATATGGGAGACAATGGCTGGATATGGGAGACAATGGCTGGATATGGGATGCAATGGCTGGATATGGGAGACAATGGCTGGATATGGGTTGCAATGGCTGGATATGGGAGACAATGGCTGGATATGGGAGACAATGGCTGGATATGGGATGCAATGGCTGCATATGGGAGACAATGGCTGGATATGGGATGCAATGGCTGGATATGGGAGACAATGGCTGGATATGGGGGGAGACAATGGCTGGATATGGGGGGAGACAATGGCTGGATATGTGGGGAGACAATGGCTGCATATGGGGGGAGACAATGGCTGGATATGGGAGACAATGGCTGGATATGGGGGGAGACAATGGCTGGATATGGGAGACAATGGCTGCATATGGGGGGAGACAATGGCTGGATATGGGGGGAGACATGGCTGGATATGGGGGGAGACAATGGCTGGATATGGGGGGAGACAATGGCTGGATATGGGAGACAATGGCTGGATATGGGGGGAGACAATGGCTGCATATGGGGGGGGAGACAATGGCTGGATATGGGGGGAGACATGGCTGCATCTGTGGGGGGACATGGCTGGATATGGGGACACATTTAAAAAAAGTATCGGTACTTGTACTCAGTCCTAAAAAAGTGGTATCGGGACAACCCTACTTCGGACACTTTTGACACTATTTTGGGACCATTGTCATTTTTACAGTGAACAGTGCTATAAAAATGCACTGGTTACTGTAAAAATTAAACTGGCAGTGAAGGGGTTAACCAGGAGGGGGCGCTGTAGGGGTTAAGTGTGCCCTAAAGTGTGTTTCTTACTGTGGGGGGGCGTGGATTAGCATGTGACATCACTGTTCGTCGCTTCCTATGAAAGGGAACAGACAATCAGAGACAGCCACACTAGGAAGCACAGGGAGAGGTTTGTTTACACTTACCTCTCCCCGTTCTTCCTCACTCTGACCCGATCGCGGGACACCGGCGGCGATCGGGTCCGCTGTTCCCGCGGGGACGGTCATGGAGAAGAGGACCGGGTCGTGAGCACGTCGCCATCGGCGCGCTGCGCGACCCACGGCTGGGCTCTTAAAGGGGACGTACGTGTACTCCCTTGTGCCCAGCTGTGCCATTCTGCAGACGTATATCTGCGTGCCGCAGTCCTCAAGTGGTTAATGAAGGTACAACATTTAGCAACTTATTGCTACACTAAAGAGGTGTCTCTCTTCTCTTTTATACTCTGTAAAAAAAATGCTTTGATATACAAGTGCTTTGGATTACAAGCATGTTTCTGGAACGAATTATGCTCGCAATCCAAGGTTTTACTGTAGTTGTATTCTATACTGCAGCAAAAGCAACACATCTAAGTCCATTTTAAGGTGTAAACTAAGGTGCCTTTAACCACTTCAGCCCCGGAAGAATTTACCCCCTTCCTGACCAGAGCACTTTTTGCGATTCGGCACTGAGTCGCTTTAACTGACAATTGCGCGGTCGTGCGACGTTGTATCCAAACAAAATTTGCGTCCTTTTTTCCCCACAAATAGAACTTTCTTTTGGTGGTATTTGATCACCTCTGCGGTTTTTATTTTTTGCGCTATAAACAAAAATAGAGCGACAATTTTGAAAAAAATTCAATATTTTTTACTTTTTGCTATAATAAATATCTTCCAAAAATATATAAAAAAAAAAAAATTTCCTCAGTTTAGGCCGATACGTATTCTTCTACCAATTTTTGGTAAAAAAAAACGCAATAAGCGTTTATCGGTTGGTTTGCGCAAAATTTATAGCGTTTACAAAATAGGGGATAGTTTTATTGCATTTTTATAATTTTTTTTTTTTACTACTTATGGCGGCGATCAGCGATTTTTGTCGTGACTGTGACATTATGGCGGACACTTCGGACAATTTTGACACATTTTTGGGACCATTGTCATTTTCACAGCAAAAAATGCATTTAAATTGCATTGGCCCAGATTCAGGTAGATTTGCCCTTTAGTTGCACATGTGAAGAGCAGCTGATTTGCTCTGCGCTGGGGCAAATTGGAAAGATTGCCACCTGATTCAGGATTCCTTTTGTCTGCTAACTTGCTCCTTTGTAAGGCAAAAATCAGGGCCTAAGGCAGCGCAAGTGAAAGTGGGTGTGCCCTATGCAAATGATCTTTTTTTCCACTCAGCAGTGGTTTGTGCCTATTTTCAGGGCAAATTCTGCCCACCTGCTTGCACTGAGCAAATAAATAGGGGCAGACCTGCACAGGTCCTGTGCAAAATTACATCCTGCTTGTTCCACCCCCCCCCCCCCCCCCCCGAGCAAGATAATTTTGCCCTTTTTTCTGAGATTGCACCTCCTGATAAGAAAAAAAAAAGAAAAGCAAATTTTGTCTCCGCTGAGATGGATATACTGCTTGCGGCACTGACGCGCCATACTGCCGTTCTTTTTGGTTCAGAGCGGAAGAATACCACCGTAGCCCAAAGGAGGGCAATATATGAGGCTATTACATTGGACATAAATGCCCTGGGCATTGAGGAGAGGTCCTGGGAGGACATCCAAAAAAAATTTACTGACATGCGTCGTCGAGTCAGGGACAAAATTGTCCTAATCAGAAAGCATAGCAGGGGCACGGGAGGAGGACCAGCCTGCTCTTTACGATTAAATCCAGAGGAGGAGGTTATCGCACAGAGTTTAGCGCTGGAGCAGGTGGAGGGAGTCCCAGGCTATGACTCCACTGTTGGGGACTTGGGGACTGGTAAGTTTTTTTTTTCTCATATTTGCTGTGTATCATGGGAGGGGGTAGAAGGGAACATATGAGGGGGTAGAAGGGAAGATGTAACAAGTTTTTGTTTCTCATATCTGCTGTGTATCATGGGAGGGGGTAGAAGGGAACATATGAGGGGGTAGAAGGGAACATGTGACAAGTTTTTGTTTCTCATATTTGCTGTGTATCATGGGAGGGGGTAGAAGGGAACATATGAGGGGGTAGAAGGGAAGATGTAACAAGTTTTTGTTTCTCATATCTGCTGTGTATCATGGGAGGGGGTAGAAGGGAACATATGAGGGGGTAGAAGGGAACATGTAACAAGTTTTTTGTTTCTCATATCTGCTGTGTATCATGGGAGGGGGTAGAAGGGAACATATGAGGGGGTAGAAGGGAACATGTGACAAGTTTTTGTTTCTCATATTTGCTGTGTATCATGGGAGGGGGTAGAAGGGAACATATGAGGGGGTAGAAGGGAACATGTAACAAGTTTTTGTTTCTCATATTTGCTGTGTATCATGGGAGGGGGTAGAAGGGAACATGTGATAAGTGTGTTGCTCCAGCAACATATTTTTTTTGTGTCATCCACAGATGTTGATGATGAGGCTGGGCCATCGTCGGCTGCAGGGCGACCCACGCCATCCCCAGAACATCATGGGGTGCAGTCAGGCCCCCTGCAGATACTGGGCATGTTGGTGGAGGAGGATATCGCCCATAGTCCATCTAGGGAGAAGGAAGTGGTGGAGGAGTCCATTATCCTCAACCTGGATGAATCTGTGTACCTCCAGGAGGATCCCACCATCCCTGACCTCCCCACCACCCCCCGACCATAACATCATCCCCCTCCAGGGCAAGCCCCTCCAGTGTCCCCCCCTCCAGTGTCCCTCCCTCCAGTGTCCCCCCCCCTCCAGTGTCCCTCCCTCCAGTGTGGCCCACTCCCCTTCTTCTCCCTCAGTTCATGCCCCAGCCTCTCCTCCAAGGAAGGCTCTATGTAAAACGAGGGGTGTACCCTCCAGCCTCCGTGAAGGTCTGCAGGAGGAGCAGGCCCGGCAGACCCGCCATATAGGGGACATGGTGGGAGACTTAAGGCGGGTGGCGGACAGCCTGGCATCCTCCTCCTCCTCTCTGCAGCAGGCCCTCACCCTGCATGCTGACCGGGGGATACGAGATACTGAGAGCTTGGAGGAAGTCAGTGCCAACTGTGGAGCCATGGTCACCTGCATGGTCGAGCAGCAGGGCGCCATCGCTTTGCTAACAGCGGAGGTGAGCAGGTTGGCAGGTGCGGTGGAGGCCAACACTGCTGCTGTGCGGGAGGAGGGGAGATTAACCCGGCGGCAGCAGAGGACCAATACCACCCGGCAGCTGCGGATGTTGGCCCAAACCAACAGCGTGCTCACCCGCCTGGCCAACGCCATGGAGGGCATGCAGGCACCACCTGCCAGGAGTGAGGAAGTAGGGGTTGATGCTCCTCCCCCCTCCATCCCCACCCCATGCTCCATCCCCACCACAGGCTCCATCCTCAGCCCAGGCTCCATCCCCACCACAGGCTCAACCACGCAGACTGAGGAGCCAGAGCCGGGGCACCCTTGGCACAAGGATGTCCAACAAAAAAAAATATATATTTTCCTTTTATTTTTTGTATTTTTTACCTATCCCTTGCTGCTCATATAATGAGCTTTTCCTATTTATTTTGATTATGCTTATATTTTTTTTTTTGGGGGGGATATTTTTTTTTGCTCAGATTAGGAGCTTTTCTATATTTAGTTTATGCTCAAAGTTTTTTTTTTTTTTGTTTTTTTGTAGTCCCTACACACGGTGAGGAGTGCTGTAGTTGCTCTCCAGCTGACCTGTGGCCATCTGTTGCTAACTTGCCCCTGCTTTTATAAAGTGCAAATTTGCCCCGGCCAAACAGCTTGCGCGCTTTGGGAGCAAAATGCTCCTCACACGCGCAAGTTTATGAATCAGTGGCAGTTCCTAATTTGCATATTTGCTGAGGGAAAACCATGAGAGCGCAAGTTGCTCCCTGAGCAAAATTGCCCCTTAATTGCGCCGGGGCAGAGAAACTGCCTCCGTGCAAAAATGGCACATTTCAGGCTTAGCTTGCTTTCTGGGTCACCCGCAAATTTGCCTGGGAGCAAATCCGTACTTGCGTGGCGCAAATCACACTTGCTCCCGCGCAAGTCGTACCTGAATCTGGGCCACTGTTTATTGTGAAAATGACAGTTGCAGTTTGGGAGTTAACCACAGGGGGCGCTGAAGGAGTTTCGTTTTACCTAGTGTGTGTTTACAACTGTAGGGGGGTGTGGCTGTAGGACTGACGTCATCGATCGAGTCTCCCTATAAAAGGGATCACTCGATCGATGCAGCCGCCACAATGAAGAACGGGGAAGCCGTGTTTACACACGGCTCTCCCCGTTCTTCAGCTGTCCGCGGTCCCGGAGCTTCGGACTGGGTCGCAGGCGCGCGCCGCGGGCGCGCGCCTGCGACCCACGGCTGGGTACTAGTACAGGACGTACCTGTACGTACATGTGCCCAGCCGTGCCATTCTGCCGACGTATATGTACAGGAGGCGGTCCGGAAGCGGTTAATAAATATCCGCAAAAATATATAAAAAAACTTGAATTTCTTTCTCAGTTCAGGCCGATATGTATTCGTCTACATATTATTTTTGGTAGAAAAAAATCGCAATAAGCGTATATTGATTGGTTTGTGCAAAAGTTATAGCGTCTACAAAATAGGGGATAGTTTTATGGCATTTTTATTTTTTTTATTTTTTTTACTAGTAAAACCTTGGTTTGAGAGTAACTTGGTATGAGAGCGTTTTTCAAGACAAGCAATAATTTTAAATACATTTTGACCTGATATACAAGCAGCGTCATGTCATAACAGAGTACAAAAGAGAAGAGTGGCGCCTCTAAGTGCCGATTCACACAGGGGCAACCCAACTTACAGTGCGACTTTGCAAGGCGACTTAAAGTTGCCTCCAGGACAGGCGACTTTGGCTGTGGCCAATCACAGAATAATCAGCTCTGTGGGAGGGAGGGGTTCGCCTGAGTAAACTATTTTCTCTTCCTGTTCCTGTTGCTTCAGTTAAGACAGAGATCCGACTTTGGAGGCAACTTCCATTGAAATCAATGGGCACAAGTTGCCTAGATTTTCGCCTTGAAGTTGTACAGGAACCTTTTCTGGAGTTGGAGCAACTTCAGTAGTGTACATTAACCACTTCCGGACCGCCGCATGTACATTTACGTTGGCAGAATGGCACGGACAGGCACATTGTACGTCCCTGCCTAGACGTGGGTCGGGGGTCCGATCGGGACCCCCCTCCGTACATGCGGTGGTTCCCGTGGCTTCAGGAGCGATCCGGGACGACTGCGCAGCTATTCGTTTATAGCCGCCCCTCCTCGCGATCGCTCCCCGGAGCTGAAGAACGGGGAGAGCCGTATGTAAACACGGCTTCCCCTTGCTTCACTGTGGCGCCTGCATCGATCGAGTGATCCCTTTTATAGGGAAACTCGATCGATGACGTCAGACCTACAGCCACACCCCCCTACAGTTGTAAACACACACTAGGTGAACCCTAACTCCTTCAGCGCCCCCTGTGGTTAACTCCCAAACTGCAACTGTCATTTTCACAATAAACAATGCAATTTAAATGCATTTTTTGCTGTGAAAATGACAATGGTCCCAAAAATGTGTCAAAATTGTCCGAAGTGTCCGTCATAATGTCGCAGTCACGAAAAAAATCACTGATCGCCGCCATTAGTAGTAAAAAAAAAAAAAAAAAAAACTATCCCCTATTTTGGAAACGCTATACATTTTGCGCACACCAATCGATAAACGCTTATTGTGATTTTTTTTACCAAAAATAGGTAGAAGAATACGTATCGGCCTAAACTGAGGAAAAAAAATGTATATATGTTTTTGGGGGATATTTATTATAGCAAAAAGTTAAATTTTTTCAAAATTGTCGCTCTATTTTTGTTTATAGCGCAAAAAATAAAAACCGCAGAGGTGATCAAATACCACCAAAAGAAAGCTCTATTTGTGGGGAAAAAAGGACGCCAATTTTGTTTGGGAGCCACGTCGCATGATCGCGCAATTGTCTGTTAAAGCGACGCAGTGCCGAATTGTAAAAGCCCCTTGGGTCATTTAGCAGCATATTGGTCCGGTCCTTAAGTGGTTAAGATGGCTCTATTCACTTCCATGAAATTTCTCATGTCGGGCGACTTGGGGCGACACAAGGCAGGGACAGGGAGCAGTAAATCACTGTCCTGTCACTAGGCAGAACTGGGAAATGCCTTGTTTACATAGGCATCTCCCTGTTCTGAAGCTCCGTGACACGATCGCGGGACAACGGCGGACATCAAGTCCGCTGGTCCAGCCGGCACGGACATGGAGCTTGCGGTGGGCATGCGCGCGTACGTCAAGCTTTTCAAAGCAAAGTACAGGTACACTGCTTTGCCCAGCCAAGCCATTCTGCCAACGTATATATGCGTGAAGCAGTCGGCAAGTGGTTAACATCTCATATCTCCTGTACTATCGCAGCAATGGGGCCAACAAAAAATAAAATAAAAATAAACATAACCAAAAGTCTACTACAGGGAGTCTGCGCTTAATATTTGCTCACATTTCTACCCAAAATATACTTTTCATTCATGCTTACTCACCATAATTATATTCTATAACAGCAATTTTGCTAAGTGCATACTTCTTAGATGTGGACTAAGGTGCGTTTAACATCTGCCATTTACCGTCATAGTGATTGGGATGGCAGTAAAAAAAAAAAAAAAAAAAATATACATATAAACCCAGTTTAGGAATGTTATGGAAGATTGGATTTCAAGTCTGTTATGCCTTTTTTACTCTCTGGATTAAGCAAAGCTTCTCAGATCTGATTTCACAATGTTCTTTTTTTCATGTTTTATGCATTTTTTTTTCTTTTAACTCACACTTTCTAATTTCGTCCCCATTCTCCCATTTTTTCTAAAATGTTCAAGTATTTGCTTAAGGTGTTAGCAACTTGTTAAACATGCAGAGTTAGAATCTAACCCTTGCTCCAACTGATTCTGGTTAAAAAAATAAAAAAATAAATATAGATATACTGTATATATCTATATCAATTTTTTTTTATGTGTTTAACGCCTTAAGGACCACCGCACATCGGCAGAATGGCACGTCTGGGCAAAATGAACTGCACAGTGGAGGTAAGTATGTGTCACGTACCTGGTTGGAGGCCAAAATGCCGAGAGGGCTTCCCTTGCAGCTGAGTGCAGTACACCTCTGAGGTTGGGTACAGAGGGTGTAGTGCCCAGAGAAGCACAGGTTGCCAGATTTATCCAGGAGAGAAGAGCTGGCAAGTGCCTGAAGAATACTGGAGAATACAGGAAACACTGCTGGGCTGCAGTCTCTAGGAATCCTCGGTAACACTTGGCAAGGTGTGCACAAGGAGCAACAGTGGAAGCTGGCTGGGGATCAAACACTGTGGATCCAGGCAGGAGATGCAGGTTGCAGGAACGGAGACAAGCCAAAGGTCTGGTATTGGAAAACAGGCAGGAACAGATAACTGAAGCAGAGTCCGTGAAACAAGCCGGGATTAGGTGCTGGAGAAGGTAACAAGTCAGTAAAGCAAGCCCGGGGGTTAAACCAGTCAGGAACAAGCCGGGTCACAACAGGAAATCCAAACAGCCATAGTTCCGAGACCCAGGAATTTAGGAAGGCTGACGACAATCCAGCAATTTGGATCAGACAGTGGCAGCCTTTTATAGGCCAGCAGGAGGATCCAACTGTCACATGAGGTGCCTTTGGCGCCCATTTCCTCAACTGGCAAGATTGCCAGTACTTCTTCTACGGCCATTTCCCTGACAGTGCCCCCCCCCCCCAAGGGGCAGCCTCCGGATGCCACAACAGGCCGATGCTTCGGGATGTCTGCTGTGAATGTCCCGTACCAGTCTAGGAGCATGCACATTGTTTGTAAGCTTCCAGGAATTGTCTTCGGGAGGGTATCCCCTCTATTTGATGTGAGATACTGGATCTGCCTACCTCTCCTCCGGCAATCCATAATGGCTTCAACCTCAAATTCTGTTTCCCCTTCTATCAGGACTGGAGGTGGAGGTGGCTCTTCTCTTCCAGGAAATTGAGTGGGTACCGCAGGCTTAAAGTGGGGGTTCACCCTAAAAAAATATTCTAACATTATATTGAGCCGAGTTGTGAGAATGACATTATGCTGTCCTTTTTTATTTTCTTGCCGTACATAACGTTTTATCTAAATTTTCACCGCGGCTTCCGGGTATGTAATCCTGTGGGACTGGGCGTTCCTATTCACATGCTAATTGATTGACATGCTTCCCACCGGCGCATACAGCGCGTCACGAGTTGCCGAAAAAAGCCGAACGTCGGTATAGAGCCGACTCGCAGTCTGGCTTCTTTTGGCAACTTGTGACGCGCTGTATGCGCCGGTGGGAAGCATGTCAATCAATTAGCATGTGAATAGGAACGCCCAGTCCTGCAGGATTACATACCCGGAAGCCACGGTGAAAATATTGATAAAACAGTATGTACGGCAAGAAAATAAAAAAGGTCAGCATAATGTCATTCTCACAACTCGGCTCAATGTAATGTTAGAATTTTTTTAGGGAGAACCCCCGCTTTAAGCAGGGAGATGTGGAACACTGGATGGATCTTGTAAGGATTTGGTAGTGCCAGCTCAAAAGCCACTGGATTTATTTCTCTTTTAATTTCAAAGTGACCGAGGAACTTGGGTCCAAGCTTCTGGGCTGGACATGAGAGCTTGAGGTTTACTGAAGAAAGCCATACCTTGTCCCCAAACTTTAAGACAGGATTCCCTCTTCTTCTTTTATTATGAAACCTCTTATAGTCCTCTTGGGCTTTTCGCATTGGCCTCCTGAAGTATCTTGTAGTTAGTTTGAATGAACCTTAACCGATCCTGGACAGCGGGGGCAGATGTTTCAGGTATAGTATTCGGATGGAAGGAAGGGTGAAATCCATAATTTGCCCAGAAGGGAGACGGATTGATGGCTGCATGCAAAAAATTGTTATATGCAAACTCAGCGCAGGGAAGAAGGGAGATCCAGTCATCCTGTGAGCAAGTACAGAAGCATCGAAGATACTGTTCTAAGGTCTGGTTAGTCCTTTCTGTTTGACCATTGCTCTGGGGGTGGTACGCTGAGGAAAGGCATACTTCAATTGATAGAGATTTGCAGAGATATCTCCAGAACTTGGAGGTAAATTATACCCCTCTGCCAGAGACAATACTATCTGGTAGTCCATGTAATCTGACGATCTCTTTAATGAACATGTCTGCTGTCTCCGGGGCAGAAGGTGTGCCAATCATTGGGAGAAAATGTGCCATGATGGTGGTGCATCCCCCAGAGGGAGGCAAGTCTACTATAAAATCCATGGATATTTCTTTCCAGGGTTGTTCAGGGATGGGTAGTGGCCTCAAAAGTCCCCATGGTTTGGCATTGGAACCCTTATTGCGCTGGCACGTGGTGCAGGAGTTAACATATTTTCTACAGTCCTGTCTTAGGCAGGCCCACCAAAAAGAGCGCTGAAAAAGTTCAGTGGTTCTTCGTATTCCAAAATGTCTGGCAAGTTTGTGATCATGTGACATCTTTAGAACTTGGAGTCTAACTGATTGGGGAACAAAAATCTTGTCCTGGTGCCATAAAAATCCATCTTGGCTTCTCAATGAGGACATTTCTGGCCCAGGGCACTGGGTTGAGGCTTGTTTAATTAAGGTCTTTAAGTCAGGTTGGATGAGTAAAACATTTTGAGCGGAAAGGATCGTACTTGGCTCTGTTATAGGGGTGTTTGGAAACATTTGAGAGAGTGCATCCGCTTTCCCATTCTTGGAACCTGGGCGATATGTAAGATGAAAATTGAACCTGGAGAAAAACAAAGCCCATCGGGCTTGCCGGGGTGTTAAATGTTTGGCTGTCCTGAAGTACTCCAGGTTCTTATGATCTGTAAAAATCATAATGGGATGAGCGGCACCCTCCAATAAGTATCTCCATTCTTCTAAGGCAGATTTAATGGCCAATAGTTCTCAATCTCCAACGTCATAATTTCTCTTTGGTGGGCTCATCTTTCGGGAAAAGAAAGCAATGGGGTGAAGAAGAGCGTTGGGTCCTTGCTGTTGGGACAGGATTGCCCCTGTAGCTACCTCAGAGGCGTCTACTTCCAAAACGTAGGGCAGAGTTGGATCCGGGTGCTGTAGAATTGGTGCAGACGTGAACAGATTTTTTAATTTGTCAAAGGCTGCCTGAGCTTCTAGGGACCACTGGAACCGGACCGTCTGATGGGTCAATTGAGTGATGGGTGCTATGGTGGTGGAGAAAGCCTTCACAAAATTCCTGTAAAAATTGGAGAACCCTATGAAGCGCTGGACACCCTTCTTGTCCGAGGGAGCTGGCCAGTCGAGTATTGCTTCCACCTTCTTTGGGTCCATTGCAATTCCTTCTGTGCAGATGATGAGACCCAGAAATTGAATAGATGTCTTTTCAAAATCACATTTGTCTGCTTTGACATATAGACCATGTTTTCTCAGGGTTAGGAGCACTTTCTTTACGTGGGTTCGGTGAAGGTCCAAAGAGGCAGAAAAGATGAGAATATTATCGAGGTATACAATTACAAAGTAGTCAAGGAATTCCCGGGAAGATATTGTTCACTAGATGCTGGAACATGGCTGGAGCATTGAATAATCCGAACGGCATCACAAGGTATTCAAAGTGTCCGAACCTCTTCCGGAATGCTGTCTTCCACTCATCTCCCTGGCAGATGCAGACAAGATTGTAGGCGCCCCTTAGATCTAATTTAGTGAAGATCCGGACAGTTCGGAACCTTTGAAAGAGTTCAGGAACAAGAGGGAGAAGGTATCGATTTTTTACGGTAATTTTATTGATGTCTCTGTAGTCTACACATGGCCGTAATGTGCCGTCCTTCTTCTCCACAAAGAAAATAACCGCTCCAGCAGGAGAAGAAGAGCGTCGGATAAACCCCTTTTCAAGACTCTCATCAATATATAAACGTAAGGCTTCCAGCTCGTTCTCAGATAGAGGAAAGATTCGTCCGAATGGGATCTCAGCCCCTGGAAGCAATAGTCTAAAGAAAAAGAGATTTCCTTCTTGGCCCAGTTGATTCGTGGGTTGCCAGTACTTCTTCTATGGATATTTCCCTGACAATAGGCCAGCAGGAGGATCCACCTGTCACATGATGTGCCTATGGCGCCCATTTCTTCTACTGGCAAGATTGCCAGTTCTTATTCTACGGCCATTTCCCTGACAGTACAGTATGACATGTTTGTTATTTAAAAGAAATAAAAAATAAAGCTATACAACCACTTTAAGCCTCGTACACGATCGGATTTCCCAATGGGAAAAGTGTGATGCCAGGCTGTTGACGGAAAATCCGACCCTTTGTACGCTCCTTCTGACAATTTTTGTCGGTTTTCCACAGACAAATGTTGGATAGCATGCTTTAAATTTTTCCGACAACAGTTGTGTGTCATCGTATTTTCATGTGCACACAAGTCCATCGGACAAAACTCCAAATTACAAACACGCATGCTCAGAAGCAATGCTCACCATAAAACAACATTAGCACTTCCATTCTTCCTTAAGGTTGACACCTACCACATAATTGTCAGCCCTCCCAGCCTATTACGATTTGGGACACCAATGGTCCCCCCTATTCTGCCTTACCCCTAGACTTCAGTATGTTATCATTTTACCTGTTTATATTTCTTTTTTGTCAATGTATTTTGTTAATTCTGTGATATGGGCACCAGGTGTCTAACGCTTTCAGATAATATAGATTTTGTTGCGCTCACTTCACAATAATGTACTGATGTTATGGTTATACCCACTCTTATCCCTAACTGACTGTCTGTATCGATCTCATAATAGTGACATGTTTCGCTGTATCTTGTCCTTTTCTACTAATAAATGGTTTGAACAAGAAAAAAAGAAAAAAAACAGTACCAGTCACTTGTAAGTGTTAGCTGTTAAAAAAAAAATGTGTTGTGTATGTATATATATATATATATATATATATATATATATATATATATATATATATATATATATATATATATATATATATATATATATATATATATATTATGTTAACCAACAGCTAACACTTATTAGTGATTGGTACACAATTTGTCAGCTAAACATTTTACTCCAGAGATAAGTTCCAGTCACTAATAAGCATTAGCTGCTAATTAAATAAAATGTTTTTTTTTTTTTTTCCATATTTTTTTTCTTTCTAGCCAACAACTACAACTTATTAGTAACTGGTGTAAAACCTGTCAGCTAAACCCATTACCCCGGTAAAAACAGCATTAGTCATTAATACGTTTTAGCTGTTAATTTAAAAAAATCCAAAATGTGTGTGTGTATATATATATATATATATATATATAGAGAGATATCTAGATATCTAGATATATATATATATATATAGATATATATAGGGCCAGATTCACGTAGATTCCGGAGTTATTTACACTACGCCGCCGCAACTTAGTGGAGCAAGTGCCGTATTCTCAAAGCACTTGCTCCGTAATTTGCGGCGGCGTCGTGTAAATGGCCCGGCGTATCCCTGCGTAATTCAAAGGGGGCGGCTTGTATTTAAATTAAGCGCGCCCCCGTGCCGAACGAACTGCGTATGCGCCGGCCTTAAATGTAGCCCAGTGCGCATGCTCCGTAGTACGCCGCAAATACATTGGTTTCGACGTGAACGTAATTAACGCACAACCCTATTCGCGACGAGTTACGTAAACGACGGAAAAACCCGACGCTGTCCCGACAGCCATACTTATGGCATACGGCGGACCGACGTAAGGTTACCCCTGATATAGCAGGGGTAACCTTACGCTTACGGAAACAACGTAAACTACGGCGAAGCGGCGCAAAAACGTTCGGGGATCGGCAAATTCGGCTCATTTGCATATGCGACGCTGAAATCGACGTAAAAGCCACCTAGCGCCCAGCGTAGTATTGCATTTAGGATCCGACGGTGTAAGTGACTTACACCAGTCGGATCCTAGCCTAATTCTGGCGTATCTTGTTTTGAGAATACAAAACAATGATACGCCGGCGGGATTTTCTGTAGATACACCGGCGTAATTCTTTTGAGAATCTGGCCCATCTGGGCCAGATTCATCAAGAGATACGACGGCTGATCTCCTGATCCGCTGTCGTATCTCTGAGATCCGACGGTCGGATCTATGCAAAAATACTTCATAAGAATCAGTTATGCATAGATCTCCCTAAAGCCTCGTACACACGGCCGAGGAACTCGACGTGCCAAACACATCGAGTTCCTCGGCCAGTTCAGCACTGAAGCCGCCGAGGAGCTCGGCGGGACGAGAGCTCCCATAGAACAACGAGGAAATAGAGAACATGTTCTCTATTTCCTCGCCGAGCTCCTCGTCGGCTTCCTCGGCCGAAAGTGTACACACGACCAGTTTCCTCGGCAGAATTCAGCCAGAAACTCGGTCGGAAGCTGAATACTGCCGAGGAAACTGGTCGTGTGTACGAGGCCTTAGATCCGACTGGTGTAAGTGACTTACATTGTCGGATCTTAGGCTGCAATATCCCGCCGGCCGCTAGGTGTCGCTTCGGTTTTTTACACGAGGAATATGCAAAATCAAATTTACGCCGATTCAGAAACGAACGCCCGCCCGTCGCTTTTTTTTTACGTTGTTTGCATTCGGCTTTTTCCAGCGGATAGTTACCCCTGCTATATGAGGGGTAGCTAATGTTAAGTATGGTCGTCGTTCCCGCGTCGAGTTTCAAATTTTTACGTTGTTTGCGTAATACGGATAGCCGCAATTTACGTTTCCGCCGAAAACAATGACGTCCTCGCGACGTCATTTGGAGCATGCGCACTGGGAAATTTCACCAGCGGCGCATGCGCAGTTAAATCGGCGCGGGAACGCGCCTGATTTAAATTGTACACTGCCCCTAGCCGCTGAATTTGAATTCCGCCGGGGGAGTTACGATCTGCCGGTGCAAGTTTCGAGGTAAGTGCTTTGTGAATACTGCACTAGCCTCGCAAAATTGCACCGGTGGATGGTAAATCACATTGATTACGCGGATCTAAAGATCCGCTAATCTATGTGAATCTAGCCCATTGTGTGTGTGTATATATATATATATATATATAAATATATATATATATATATATATATATATATATATATATATATTTATATATACTATATTACCAAAAGTATTGGGAAGCCTGCCTTTACACGCATATGAACTTAAGTGGCATCCCAGTCTTAGTCCGTAGGGTTTAATATTGGCCTCTTTGGTAAAAAAGCACATAATTATATTAAACGTAATACCATCATCCTAAAAAATATTGAATAGAGGTAGGACTTAGGGGACCCCAAAACCTGAAAGACCAAAACAGAAGGGGGGCAGTAGGACTAATTTGGTACAAAGATTAATAGGTAACTCACAGAGAGTAAGTAAAGTAAAAATGTATAAATTTATTAACATAGTATCAAAAATACAGGACATCAAACAACATATGCAATAAAAAACAATACAAACGTCGTAACAGACCATACATGTCCCCAAAAGTGATATTCCCCTTGGGGAGGATCACGGTGGAAATAAGGGTCACGAGAAGGGTTCTCAACTAGTTTTGCGCCAGGCGTCGCTTCGTCAGCATTCTTTTTGTAAAATAGTTCAAGCTCTGTCAGATTGGATGGAGAGTGTCTGTGAACAGCAACTTCTTGCCACAGATTCTCAATTGGATTTAGGTCTGGACTTTGACTGGGCCATTCTAACACATGAATAAGCTTTGATCTAAACCATTCCATTGTAGCTCTGGATGTATGTTTAGTTTTGTTGTCCTGCTGGAAGGTGAACCTCCTCCCCAGTCACAAGTCTTTTTCAGACTCTAAAGCCCCATACACACTATAGGATTTTCTGCTGATTTTTGTCTTCAAATTTACCAAAACCATATAATATGAGGACAAACCTTAAGAGTTTCATATTGTATGCCATCAGGCAGGCCCTTGCACTACATGGTTTTGGTAAATCTGAAGACAAAAATCAGCAGAAAATCCTATAGTGTGTATGGGGCTTAAGGCCGCGTACACACGGTCAGTCCATCCGATGAGAATGGTCCGACGGACCGTTTTCATCGGTTCACCGCTGAAGCAGACTGATGGTCTGATGTGCGTACACACCATCGTTTCCAAAACCGATCGGGTCAGAACGCGGTGACCTAAAACACACGACGTGCTGAAAAAAACGAAGTTCAATGCTTCCAAGCATGCGTCGACTTGAATCTGAGCATGCACGGGTTTTGAACCGATGCTTTTGCGTACTAACCATCGGTTTTGACCTATCGGTCAGGCGTCCATCGGTCTGATTTTAAAGCAAGTTCTCTGTTTTGGAACCGAAGGACAACAGACCGATGGGGCGTACACACGGTCGGTTTGGACCGATGAAACTGAACTTCAGTCCGTTTTCATCGGTTTGGACCGAACGTGTGTACGCGGCCTAACAGGTTTTCTTCTAAGATTGCCCTGTATTTGGCTCCTGTCATTGTCCCATCAACTCTGACCAGCTTCCCTGTCCCTGCTGAAGAAAAGTATCCACACAACAAGATGCTGCCACCACCATGTTTCACGGTGGGGATGGTGTGTTCAGGGTGATGTGTAGTGTTTGCTTTCCACCACACATAGGGCCAGATTCACAAAATAATTACGCCGGCGTATCTATTAATACACCGCGTAATTTTAAATTTCCCGCGTCATATCTTTGTTTTGTATCTACAAAACAAGATACGACTGCATCTGGGAACGATCCGACAGGCGTACGTCTAAGTGCGCCGTCGGATCGTAGATGCATTTTTTCCACCGCCGCTAGGTGGCGTTTCTGTCGAATTCCGCGTCGAGTATGCAAATTAGCTCGTTACGGCGATCCACGAACGTACGTCCGGCCAGCGCATTTTTTTTACGTCGTTTGCGTTCTGCTTTTTCCGGCGTATAGTTACCCCTGCTATTATGAGGCGTACTCAATGTTAAGTATGGCCGTCGTCCCTGCGTCGAATTTTAAATTTTTTACGTCGTTTGCGTTAGTCGTCTGTACGTCATTTATGTTCACGTCAAATCCAATACGTCCTTGCGACGTAATTTGGAGCAATGCACACTGGGATATTTTATGAACGGCGCATGCGCCGTTAAAAAAAAACGCGCGGGTCAAGTCAAATTTAAATAAAACACGCCCCCAACATCCCCATTTGAATTACGTGGCCTTATGGCTTTTTTTTTTAAATGTCTTTCTTCTTGCCACTCTTCCATAAAGGGCAGATTTGTGGAGAGCACAACTAATAGTTGTCCTGTGGACAGATTCTCCCACCTGAGCTGTGGATCTCTGCAGCTCCTCTAGAGTTACTATGGGCCTCTTGGCTGCTTCTCTGATTAATGTTCTCCTTGTCAGTTTTGGATGGCCATGTCTTGGTAGGTTTGCAGTTGTGCCATACTCTTTCCATTTTCAGATGATGGATTGAACAACGCTCCGTGAAATGTTGATATTTTTTTTTATTGCCTAACCCTGTTTTAAACTTCTACACAACCCTGACCTGTCTGGTGTGTTCCTCTGTCTTCACGGTGCTGTTAGTTCACTAACGTTCTCTAACAAACATCTGAGGGCATCACAGAACAGCTGTATTTATACTGAGATTAAATTGCACACAGGTGGACTCTATTTAATAATTAGGTGATTTCTGAAGGCAATTGGTTGCACTCGATTTTAGTTAGTGGTATCAGAGTTAGGGCTCTTTCACACGGAGCGGACCGTTTCCGGGTCCGCTCCGTGTGTCTCCGTCGGCTCAGCGGGGATCCCCGCTCAGCTGTCGGCGGATAGGGCGGTCCCCGCACACAGTGCAGGGACCGCCCTGTCTCTGCTCCGCTGTCCCCTATGGGGAACCTGATGCAGACGGACTGTCTGTCCGTTTGCATCAGTTCCGCTCCGCCGAACGGACGCGTTCCCATAGGGATTCATTACAAGTCCGTTAACGGACTTGTAATGAGCGGACGAACGGTCCGCTAGTGTGAAAGGACCCTAAAGGGGGCTGAATACAAATGCACGCCACACTTTTCAGATATTTATTTGTAAAAATAAAATAAAAACCATTTATAATTTTCCTTCAAATTCACAACTATGTGCCAATTTGTGTTGGTCTATCACATAAAATGGCAATAAAAAACATTTATGCTTTTGGTTGTAACATGACAAAATGTGGAAAATTTCGAGGGGTGTGAATACTTTTTCAAGGCACTGGGGTAGATTCAAAGAGCAATTGCGTCTGCGTAACCATAGTTACGCAGCGCAATTGCTTACCTGCGCCGGCGTTACGAATGCTCCTGATTCAGGAACCTCGTTACGCCGACTGCAGCCTAAGAATTGACTGGCATTATGCAGTCATATCGTAGGCTGCATTCTTACATTGGCCGCTAGGTGGCGTTCCCGTTGTGGTCAGGGTATAGTATGCAAATTGCATACTAACGCCGATTCACAACCCTACGCGAGCCCTGCGTACGCAGTTTACGTAGTTTGCGTACGTCGGGTTTCGTGTAAGGCTGCTCCTGCTAATAGCAGGGGCAGCCAATGTTACGTATACCCGTCGTTCCCGCGTCGCAAAGTTTAAATCTTACGTTGTTTGCATAAGTGAATCGTGAATGGCGCTGGACGCCATTCACGTTCACTTTGAAGCAAATGACGTCCTTGCGACGTCATTTACCACAATGCACGACGGGAAAGTTTCCCGACGGAGCATGCGCACTACGCTCGGCGCGGGAACGCGCCTAATTTAAATGATCCACGCCCCCTACGGCATCATTTAAATTGCGCACGCTTACGCCGGGCATTTTGCCGGAGCGCCCACGCAATTTACGGAGCTACTGCTCCGTGAATTGAGGGTAGCGCAGATAATTTGCGGGGGCGCAGGGCAAAAACGGTGCCCTGCGCCTACGTAAAAACTGCGCAAATCTTACTGAATCTACCCCACTGTTTTTTTTTTTTTTTCTTGAGTAAAAGTCTTAGCTGACAATTTTGTACCGGGCACTAATAAGTGTTAGCTGTTGAGTTGTATTTATATTTCTTCTTTAAGCCTTGCAGTCGTGGCTCCCAGCCCAACCAATGATTTTACAGGTCAGTAGGAACCATCCATCAGATCTGCAAAGAAACCAATCAGTCAATCTTTTAGCTGATGTGTTTCATTTGCTGTCTTTGTGAAGTATTTGATTCCTTCTTTCAAGGCTTTCTGTTGAGTGAACAGAGATGACTATACAAATTCCTCTGCGTAAAGGTGGCATGTCCGTGGCCCAGGCTAATATGTGCCCAGCGCATGATAAATGTAGAGCATTAGTTTTAACTTTCCATTTTGGTCTCAAGCTAGACTTTTTTTTTTTTTTTCTTTCTTTTTTTTTCTTTTTTTTTTATGGAAAATAAAGTAAGCTGCCTTCAGATGTGTCAGAACAAATGCATGGAATTCTTTATTACCAATACATATTATAGTAGTTTAGGTCAATGCATTTCCTATGAGTGGTAGTTGAAGATATCCATATGTAATATGCAATTTTCTTTGTTCAGAAAGTTCTATATGTAGTCATTGGTAGGGTGCTGTTGAGAACATATAGGGCCAGATTCATGTAGATCAGCGGATCTTTAGATCCTCCAGATCTACCTGTTTTACGATCCGCCGGTGCAATTTAGCGAGGCTAGTGCATGATTCATAAAGCACTTACCTCGCAAATTGCACCGTCGGATCCTAACTCCCCCCGGCGGAATGCAAATTCGCGGCTAGGGCAAGTGTACAATTTAAATCAGGCGCGTTCCCGCGCCGATTTAACTGCGCATGCGCCGCTGGCGAAAAAGCCCAGTGCGCATGCTCCAAATGACGTCGCTAGGACGTCATTGTTTTCTGCGGCTAGGTTACTTACGGCCATCCGTATTCCCGACGTACTTACGCAAACGACGTAACAAATTTAAAACTCGGCGCGGGAACGTCGGCCATACTTAACATTAGCTACCCCTCATATTAGCAGGGGTAGCTCTCCGCCGGAAAAAGCCGAACGCAAACGACGTTGAAAAAGAGCGACGGGCGGGTGTACGGACGTGAATCGGCGGTTCTCCTCATTTGCATATGCAACGTTTAAAAAAAAGCAACGACACCTAGCGGCCGGCGGGAGATTACAGCCTAAGATCCGACTGGTGTAAGTCACTTACACCAGTCGGATCTAAGGGAGATCTATGCGGAACTGATTCTTATGAATCAGTCGCATAGCTCCGACCGTGGGATCTCACAGATCCGACCGTCGGCTCTCACAGATACGACGGCGGATCAGGAGATCCGCCGTCGTATCTCTTGATGAATCCGCCCCTCTGGGCCAGATCCACAGAAGAATTACGCCGGCGTATCTATTGATACGCCGCGTAATTTCAAAGTTCCCGCGTTGTATCTTTGTTTTGTATCTACAAAACAAGATACGACTGCATCTGGGCTCGATCCGACAGGCGTACGTCTTAGTACGCCGTCGGATCTTAGGTGCATTTTTCCGGCGGCCGCTAGGTGGCATTTCCGTCGAATTCCGCTTCGAGTTTGCAAATTAGCTAGATGCGGCGATCCACGAACGTACGTCCGGCCGGCGCATTTTTTTACGTCGCTTGTGTTCGGCTTTTTCCCGGCGTATAGTTACCCCTGCTATATGAGGCGTACTCAATGTTAAGTATGGCCGTCGTTCCCGCGTCGAATTTTGAATTTTTTACGTCGTTTGCGTATAGGGATTTGCGTAGAATGACATCACCGTCGTAAGCATTGGCTTGTTCCGGTTTTAATTTTGAGCATGCGTACTGGGATACCCCCACTGGACAGCGCATGCGCCGTTAAAAAAAACGTTGTTTACGTCGGGTCGCAACGTATTTACATAAAACACGCCCCCATCACATCGATTTGAATTGCGCGCCCTTACGCCGCCAAAGATACACTACGCCGCCGTAACTTACGCGGCGTAGTGTATTCTTTGAGGATTTAAAAAAAAAAAATCTTAGATACGCTACGCCCAACGGAAATATGAGCCAGGGTACGTGGATCTGGCCCATAGATTGTAGGTTATTGTTATATATGGTATATCCAGCTTTCATCCTAATTCTGCTTAGGCACCAGCACTGACAGTTGTGTTCTCTTTAGGCACATTTGCATATCTCTTTCCCTATTGTACAGGTGTGTCTCGAAAACCACATAAACTAGTGATGAGCTGAACAGCCCTGGGTTCAGATTGGTAGGAGTTTGGCGAACTTCAAAACGTTTGGTGGTGTTGAAACCTGAACCTCATTGAAATAAAGGAATGTCAAACGAACCACTGGCCAGCCTGCCGCCGCAGTTTTACTGCGGTAGCATGGCCCGGCTGGGCAAAACTACGTTATGTTATGTCGCTTCGCCCTGTGGCCACTAGGGGCGCGTGCCCCTGGAGCCAATGCGAGTTCTCGGTGGACGCGATGACCGCTGGGCACCTGCGATCGCTCATGACACAGCGAGAACCGGAAGCTGTGTGTTTGTAAACACACAGCTCCCGGTTCTTTCAGGGGAGAAATGACTAATCGTGTGTTCATACAATGTATGAACAGCGATCTGTAATTTCCCCTAGTAAGTCCCACCCCCCTTTAGTTAGAACACAGCGAGGGAACACATTTAACCCCTTGATCACCCCCTAGTGTTAACTCCTACCCTGCCAGTGAAATTTTTACAGTAATCAGTGCATTTTCAAAGCTTGTCCACCGGTGTCCCATGATCGTGTCACGGAACTGCAGAACAGGGAGATGCCTGTGTAAACAAGGCATTTCCCTGTTCTGCCTAGTGACAGGACACTGATCGTCTGCTCCCTGTCATCGACAGCAGTGATCACTGTCGTGTCACTTGTAGCCCAGCCCACACACAGTTAGAATCACTCCCTAGGATACACTTTAACCCTTTCTCGCACCCAAGTGGTTAACCCCTTCCCTGCCAGTGTTATTTACACAGTAATCAGTGCATTTTTATAGCACTGATCAGTGTAAAATTGACAATGGTCCCAAAAATGTGTCAAAAGTGTCCAATCTGTCCGCCATAATGTTGCAGTCCCGATAAAAATCACAGATCGCCGCCATTACTAGTAAAATAATAAATAATAATAAAAATTCCATAATTCTATCCCCTATTTTGTAGACGCTATGGGCCAGATTCACATAGAATCCCGGCGGCGTAACGTATTGAATTTACGTTACACCGCCGCAAGTTTTATGGGCAAGTGCTTGATTCACAAAGCACTTGCCTGTAAACTTGCGGTGGCGTAGCGTAAATCCGTCTGGCGCAAGCCCGCCTAATTCAAACGGGGCGTGTATCATTTAAATTAGGCGCGTTCCCGCGCCGAACGTACTCCGCATGCGCCGTCCCTAAAATTTCCCGACGTGCATTGTGCTAAATGACGTCGCAAGGACGTCATTGGTTTTGACGTTAACGTAAATGGCGTCCAGCGCCATTCACGGACGACTTATGCAAACGACGTTAAATTTCTAATTTTGACGCGGGAACGACGGCCATACTTAACAGTGGCTAGACCACCTAGGAGGCATCTTTATCTTTACGCCGCGTATGTCTACGGAAACGGCATACATTTACAGCGACGGGCAAAGCGTACGTTCGTGAATCGATCCATGTGCACTTTCATTGCAATTTCAAGTGCACTTGTAGTGCAAAGTGGATTTGCCTTTTGTAAATAACCCCCAATATCTTTTACCTTTTGCTATAATAAATATCCAATTTTTTTCCCACAAAAAATATTTTTTTCCTCAGTTTAGGCCGATAACAGTCCTAACCTAAGTCTCCCTAACTTTTATTTTTACTACTACTTTTTTTTGAGGGAGTGGGGTGGTTTATTTGCACACTGTTCTACTGTTCTTACATTTACTTTTTTTTTTTTAATGATGCAACATCGAATATTTCTTAGAGACTTCAGAAACATCCCTGCAATCATTATGAGAGGATCTCACTCACCCTTATTTATTTATTTTTTGATTTACAGAAAGGCATTAGAAGAATTTAGGCTTCTGAGGTTGCAGAAAAGGGAGTGAAACAATGTGAGGGTTAAAGTGGATGTAAACCCACTCTCATCCTTTCTAAACTACTGCCATAGTGCTGATCTATAAGGATATAGATGCCACCTACATGTATCCTTACCTGTATAATGTCTCCCCTCTGTCTGTTATGAGACCCGAAAAAATGAAGATTCTGTGGGTGGGTCTGTTGTCCGGAGCTCGGTGGGTGGAGTCGTGATGTCAGTAGACTCCCCTGCCCACATATACACTACCCTTGTCAACATAACATTTCTCCTGTGCATTTCTTACACTGAACTTCTGCTATGATCACTAACATCCAGTCAAAACCCAGAAAAGTCACCATATGACTTCAGCATGCCCAATCATGCTGAGGTGTGGAGCAGCCAATCCTTGGAGAGCTGAAGACGAAAGGAGGGGGAATAGAATTACACATAATGTCTCTCTAAGGCTCTTGCATGAGATATGTAAATCACCTGTCACTTTCAGCAGGGGGGAAAAACTGACTGGCATTTCTCTGTCTGTTTTTATCTCACTGAAAAAACATAAGAGGATTGCTCAGAGCTGGATTAACTCTTTGTGGCAAGACTGGGCACAGATGTCATAAAATCCTATACTGTACAAAAGTGGTGCAACGGATCACAGTTGATCTGTGGTTCGAACAGGTCACCCCCTTTCGATCGGCACACACTGTGATCCACTGATTGCCGCGGCTCCGGAGCTAGGCCAAAGCCGCGGCCTTTCCTAATGTTATGGCCGTGGCTCCGGAGCTAGGCCGAAGCCGCGGCCTTTCCTAATGTTATGGCCGCGGCTTCGGCTTAGCTCCGGAGCCACTGCCATAACATTAGGAAAGGCCACGGCTTCAGCCTAGCTCCGGAGCCGCGGCCATCTTGGTACACCCAGTGGCGGCCCTCCTCTCTGTTTACACCCACAGAGGAGGAGGAGCCCGCACTCGTGGGACACACCGCTGGGAGTCATACTACTGGGGGTGTCTTACCTGGGTGGTCTGTCTGTACTACCTGGGGGGGGTCTGTCTGTACTACCTGGGGGGGGTCTGTCTGTACTACCTGGGGGGGTCTGTCCGTACTACCTGGGGGGGGTGTCTGTACTGAGAAGGGGGGGTGTCTGCACCGAGAGGGGGGTGTCTGCACCAATGCGGGTGTCTGCACCGAGAGGGGGGTGTCTGCACCAATCCGGGTGTCTGCACCGAGGGGGTTCTTTACTGAGGGGGGACTATAGTTGGTGGGAGGGGGGGTGACACCATTTTTTTCTGCACCGGGTGACACCAACCCTAGTGACGCTACTGCAGTGGATGTGGATATTACAGTGGGGGGGGGGGGGGAGATGTGGATATTATAGGGGGGGGGATGGGGATATTAAAGTGGGGGGAGATGTGGATATTACAGTGGGGGGGGACATGTGGATATTACAGTGGGGGAGAGATGTGGATATTACAGTGGTGGATAATTTTTTTTTTTTTGCCGATCCGAAAAATGATCCGATCCGTGACTCCTGATCCGAGGAATGATCCGAACCGTGAGTTTTTTGATCCGTTGCACCCCTACTGTACAAGTCACAAGCCTAAATTAAAAAGTTTCGAGTTTACATCCACTTTAACCACTTGCCGATGGCTGGCCGTCATATGACGTCCTCGGCTTTGTGGTGGTATATCTGAATGATGCCTGCAGCTACAGGCATCATTCAGATATCAGCGTTTTCCGCCTCGGCTGGGAAGCCGAGATCTTTTTTTTTATTAATTCAGATTTCCCAGCCTAGAGGTGAGATGTGAGGTCTTATTGACCCCATATCTCAATGTAAAGAGTTCCTGTCCTGCCATATTCCTATTACAAGGGATGTTTACATTCCTTGTAATAGGAATACAAGTGATCAAAATGTATTTATTTTTTTAAAAGTGTCAAACTCATTTTTTTTAAGTAAAATTAACAATAAAAAAAAATATTTTTTAAAGTGCCCCTGTCCCCGTGTGATCGCGCGCAGAAGTGAACGCATACGCAAGTCCCGCCCACATATGTTCAATTTTTAAGCGTGACATGTTAGGTATCTATTGACTCAGCGTAACTTCATCTTTCACATTATGCAAAAAAATTGGGCTAACTTTACTGTTTTTTTGTTAAAAGTTCAATGTCCACACTTTAGACTTCGTTTTCTTTGCTTTATTTGTCGAACTTGGTAAAAGAATAAAAGTAGTAGTTGAAGAGGTGGAAGGGTTCAGGTGTATAACTTATTTTCGAAAACACTCCTGCTTCCAGCAACGCAGCTTTTGTCACCACTCTAGCCAGAGTGGGTATTGTGCACCTGGATAGGCCTCTCTCACTAACCTAGCAGCCAGGATGTCACACGGAAACTTGGAAAAGTCTCTGCCACAGACCTTCCCAAAGATGGGGGTATATTCGGTCCAAAATCCTCTCAGCACAGGATTAAGCACCCGGATCTCTCCCATAGAACTTCTTGTAAAATTAGAACCGACAGGCGATCATCATTCAGCCTTCCAGTAATAGTGCATCCTTCGATAAAGTTCAAGGCCTCTACCGAGATACCAGCCTCTTGCTCGGTGCTCTCCAAGACAGGTTCTTCATCGAGTGACTTCCTCCCTCAGGACGGACAGCACAGGACCACTCTCCAAACGTAGACCCAGTCTGACTACTGAGCCTACTTAGAAGATCACAACCCCGGACCAACGTGGTCCCGGGGCCAGGAACGCTTAAACCCGCCCCCCAGCCATGAGGGCCACACACGGGGGGGGGGGGGGTGGGATGACAGACCAGCGATCGACAATGACCCCGGACTAGTGACGTCTGTCCCTTAAGTACTCCTCCCCAGCATGCTCAGCGGGACGACCAACTCCCTCTGATTGGCTGCCGAAGGGGAAGACCCAAAACACCTTGACCTGACTGCTGCCACCCTCGGTCTGGGATGGTAACAACACCCCAGACAATAATAGTGGTCACTCACAGTACAGCCATGGCTGGAACAGAGGCCCAAATTTAGTGAAAAATAGTACAGTCTGAGTCAACTAACTCTCAGGCCTCGTACAGACGACCGAGGAACTCGTCGGAAAAGACACATCGTTTTCCTTGACGAGTTCCTTGTTAGGCTTGTCGAGGAACTCGACAAGCTTGCTTTGCGTACACACGGTCAAGACAAAATCTCCTTGTTCTCAAAACACGGTGACGTACAACACATACAATAGCAGGAGAAGTTCGATTCCACTGGCACAACCCTGGGGGCTGCTTTTGCTAATCTCATGTTACTGCGTGTTAAGTAAAAGTTTGGTAAGAGACGATTTGCACTTTTCAGTCTGTTACAGCGTAAAAAATGTGTTACCTCCATTACAAACGCTACTTTTACCAAAGGTGCGCTCCCGTCTCATACTTTATTCTGAGCATGCGCTGATTTCTTAGCATACACACGAACGTGTTTCTCGTCGAAAACCAGCCCGACGAGGAACACGACGAGGAAATTGAGACTCCCGTCGAGGAAAAAGAGAACTTGTTCTCTTTTTTCCTCATCGAGTTCCACGACAGTTTCCTCGATGAAACACATACACACGACCGTTTTCCTCGGCAAAAAAGCTCTGCCACCAAGTTTCTTGATGGATTCTGTCGGAAAACGGTTGTGTGTACGAGGCCTTAGACAAGGGTTCCTCAAACTTTTTAAACAGGGGGCCAGTTCACGGTCCCTCAGACTGTTGGGGGGCCGAACTATAGTTTAAAAAAACAATACAATATTTAAAATAAAGAACAATTTTAATAAGCATATTAGTATTTCACGGACTCCCCTCATCACAGAACCCCTCCACAACACAGACCCCCTCATCACGGAACCGCCCCATCACAGATTCCTCCCCCATCAAAGATTCCCCCATATTAGGCCCCCCATCACAAGCCCTCCCAACACAAATTTCTCTCCATCACAAAGCCCCCCAACACTAACTCCTCTATATCACAAAGCCCCCAATAACAGACCCCCCACCACAAACTCCTCTCCTTAAAAAAAACCCATAACAGATCCTCCCCATCATAAAGCCCCCCAACACAAACTCCTCTCCATCACAAAGCCCTCAATAACAGACCACCCCATCATAGATCCCCCATCACAGACTCCTCTCCATCACAGATCTCCCCCATCAAAAAGCCCCCATATCAGGTCCCCCCATATCAGATCCTCCCCATCACAGACTTCCCCCATCACAAAGCCCACCCAACACAAACTCCTCTCCTCACATAGCCCCCCATAACAGGCCTCCCCATCACAAATCTCCCACCCTATCACAGATCCCCCCCATCGATATTACACTGCTGCCCCTTCTATAACATCCCAGCACTCTGCCTCTCCGCTACCTCAATCACACAAGACGCAAAACATGGTAAATCCAGACAAAGGGCGGGGCTTTGCTAGTGAAAGGCAGGTGTTTGATTGCTGAAACCGCCCCGCTGCTTAACTCAAAAGACCCGCCTTTTGTCCGGACCTGTCATGTTTCTCATCTTGTGTGATAAAAAGTAGCAGAGGGGAGGGGGATTGCTGCGATATTAATGGGGCAGTCCGCGGGCCGGGTAAATCACACTCGCGGGCCTTAGTTTGAGGACCCCTGCCTTAGACTACCCTCTAAATTTGGGTATGGAGTTGGGTGTATGGGATTGTACTGTGTTTTTTATTTTGTTTGTTTATTTTTTGTGGTTGAACTGGATGGACTTGTGTCTTTTTTCAACCTGACTAACTATGTAAATTTAAAGCAGCGCTAGCTAGAAAGTAGCAGGTCACTACACATCTTTGTCTTAAATAAGAACATGGCCATAGAAGATAAAGGAACACATTAGAAAATAATTGTGATAGATCAAAAGCACATAAAATAGGAGATATTACATGTCTTAGTAATATTATAGCTAATGATGCAAAACATAGCCGTGAGAAAAATTGGTTAATATAGATATATGTAACATAATATTAGAATTGTTAATAATATAGCTCTGGGTTTGATTAATAGAAATTTTGGATGAAACAAACGCTTTACCATTAAACAGTTCTATTTCACATATATCTCACTTTTTACAGAATAAAATATTCTTTTAAACTGAGGGTGAACTTTCAAGCAATGCTAAGTGTTATAGCTTACAGGAATACAGTATTTCAGTACACGAGCCCCAGAGGTTATGGGAGAAAATTTGAATCAGAAGTGGAGGAGGACAATGCTCAATGGCACTTTAATGTTCACAAACAGTAGTAATGCTATGTGACAACACTACAAAGAAGAACTTTAAACTTTGACATAATGAGGCAGATTGTACAGAATCTGGAAGGTCGCGTTACTTTGTTTCAAGGACTTAAGAACACCAAAAGGAGTCTTGTGTATTGCTTAATTAGTCTTTAGAAAGCAAATGAACAAACAATGAATAATACGGTGTATGGCTCTCTTTCATGGAAAATATACTTCTTTATGCAGTAAGGTTAGCGATGAAGCTTTGATACTTTTTCATCAAATTTACCCATAACCCTTTGCAGTAAAGGTCAAGCCTATTATAGCTGTTCTTCAACATGATTCTCTACAGTTTCCGAGGAATCCTCCACAGAAATGTGAAGGCTGAAGTGGTAAAAAACATAAGTAGATATCATTAAAATTATTGTTACTTGTCAAGACAATAAAATAGAACACATTACCGATCATTTTTTTGGATCGCCAAGGAAAACGCCAAAGGAGAGCTGACATATGTAATAGATCTAGGGATTTGGTAAGAGTGTCACTCATCTTTTTTTTTTTCTTGAGTTTTTATTTATTTTTTGTCTTGTTTTCTTGGGCAAACAATGTGCATGGTGTTGGATCAGCAGCACTCATCTTTTTGATACAGATGTATCCAAGATAAATCTGTTTATTTCTGACCAATATATTTATTAGAAATGGCAGTCAGCCTTCTCCAGTCTGAAATTACTGTTATTATAGTTTCTTTAAATACTATACAAAAGGAAATGGGTATTTTCATGGCAACTTTAAAAATATTTTAAAGTACTGTAGTTGTAAACCTCAGACATGAAATTAGAACACAGCATATACTCCTATAGCAGGGGCGGCTGGGGCAGCTGGTGCAAACAAATGAAAAAAAACAAAAAAACAATTGCAGCCTCACTGTGCCCATCAAATGCAGCCACTGTGCCCATCAATTGCAGCCACTGTGCCCATCAATTGCAGCCACTGTGTCCATCAAACGCAGCCACTGTGCCCATCAAACGGAGCCACTGTGCCCATCAAATGCAGCCACTGTGCCATCAATTGTCGCCACTGTGCTGTGCCATCAATTGTCGCCACTGTGCCATCAATTGTCGCCACTGTGCCATGCCATCAATTGTCACCACTGTGCCATGCCATCAAACGCAGCCACTGTGCCCAGTAATTGTTACCACTGTGCCATGCTATCAAACGCAGACACTGTGCCATCAATTGTCGTCACTGTGCCCATCAATTGTTGCCACTGTGCCCATCAATTGTCACCACTGTGCCCATCAATTTTTACCACTGTGCCGTGCCAAACGCAGCCACTGTGCCATCAATTGTTGCCACTGTGCCATCAATTGTCGCCACTGTGCCATGCCATCAAATGTAGCCACTGTGCCATGCCATCAAACACAGCTACTGTGCCATCATTTATGGCCACTGTGCCCATCAATTGTCACCACTGTGCCATGCCATCAAACGCAGCCACTGTGCCATCAATTGTCGCCACTCTGCCCATTAATTGTCACCACTGTGCCATGCCATCAAACGCAGCCAATGGCCATCAATTGTCGCCACTGTGCCATCAATTGTCGCCACTGTGCCATGCCAAATGCAACCACTGTGCCATCAAACGCAGCCACTGTGCCATGCCATCAAACGCAGCCACTGTGCCATCAATTGTTACCACTGTGCCATCAATTGTCGCCACTGTGCCATCAATTGTCGCCACTGTGCCATCAATTGTCACCACTCTGCCCATCAATTGTCGCCACTGTGCCCATCAATTGTCACCACTGTGCCATGCCAAACGCAGCCACTGTGCCCATCAATTGTCGCCACTGTGCCCTGTAAAATGCTGCCAGATTACCGGTAACCTGATTGGCTGAGACGCCTGTCAGTGTTAACCAGGGAACTCACACCCCGTGCATTCCCTGGTTAACTATTTGGAAGCCGATTACAGCCCTTAGGCTGGCTCTGATAGGCACTTCCAAAGCCAACCAGCTGCCGTTATTCAGATGGCCGGCGCTCACCAGGGGGCAGGCCATCTGAATAAAGGACAGCAATAGGATTTTCTTCCGTCCGAAAAATCGGATCTTTGCGGAGGCGGACGATTACGGGTGTCAGCGGATGGTCATCCGCTGACACCCGCAATCACATAGGGACCAATGTATGTCCCGTTTTCATCCGCAACGGATGGATGAAAATGCAGACATACGGTCCGCACGTCTGAAAGGGCCCCAACAGTGTAGTGCAAGCCACTGGGGACTCTTTTTGTGCTTTCCCCCTGCAAAGTGCTGCCCTAGGTCTGGGCCTTGTTGGCCTAGGCCAGGATACAGCGTTGTCCAGATGGTAGCTGCTACCCAGCTACTCTGCGATACCCTTCAGCAAGAGAATCTCTTTTTTCAACCCAGCTTCCTTCAGGTATCATTCTTTCTTTAGTTAAGCAGCACTGTTTAACCACTTGACCACTGGGCACGAAAACCCCCTTAATCACCAGACCAATTTTCAGCTTTCGGTGCTCTCACAATTTGAATGACAATTACTCAGTCATACAACATTGTACCCATCTGAAATTTTTGTCCTTTTTTTCACACAAATAGAGCTTTCTTTTGGTGGTATTTGATCACCTCTGCGGTTTTTATTTTTTGCGCTATAAAAGAAAAAAGACTGAAAATTCTGTAAAAATAAAAAAAAAATTCTAGTTTCTGTCATATTAGCAGGTTATTTCTCACACACATCATATGCATACTACAAATTACACCCCAAAACACATTCTGCTATTCCTCCCGAGTATGGCGATACCACATGTGTGAGACTTTTACACAGCGTGGCCACATACGGAGGCCCAACGTGCAGGGAGCACCATCAGGCGTTCTGGAGCACCCAGGCCAATTTTGACATTTCTCTCCTACATGGAAAAATCATCATTTATTTGCTAAAAAATTACATAAAACCCCAAAACATTATATATGGTTTTTTTTTCAAATACCCTAGAGAATACAATGGCGGTTGTTGCAACTTTTTATCTTGCACGGTATTTTCGCAGCAATTTTTTGAACGCGTGTTTTTTAAAAAAAAACTGTTTTGTGCTTAAAAAAAAAAAAAACAGTAAAGTTAGCCCAATGTTTTTGCATAATATGAAAGATGAAGTTACGCCGAGTAAATAGATACCCAACATGTCACCCTTCAAAATTGCACACGCTCGTGAAATTGCGCCAAACGTTGCTGCTTAAAAATCCCCATAGGCGACGTATTGCAAGGTATTGGAGTATTGAGGGTATTGCGGAGTATTGGGGGGGTATTGCAGAGTATGGGGGGGTATTGCAGAGTATGGGGGGGTATTGCAGAGTATGGGGTGGTATTGCAGAGTATGGGGGGGGTGGTATTGCAGAGTATGGGGGGGGTATTGCAGAGTATGGGGGGGGTATTGCAGAGTATGGGGGGGGGTATTGCAGAGTATGGGGGGGGGTATTGCAGAGTATGGGGGGGTATTGCAGAGTATGGGGGGGGGGTATTGCAGAGTATGGGGGGGGGGGTATTGCAGAGTATGGGGGGGTATTGCAGAGTATGGGGGGGGGGGTATTGCAGAGTATGGGGGGGGGGGGGTATTGCAGAGTATGGGGGGGGGTATTGCAGAGTATGGGGGGGGTATTGCAGAGTATGGGGGGGGTATTGCAGAGTATGGGGGGGGGGTATTGCAGAGTATGGGGGGTATTGCAGAGTATTGCACTTTACTTTAGCGCTTATCATTTTTTTTTTACTGCAGAGTATTGCGCAGGGATGGCTGGATCTGTGACTGCAATTGTCACAGATCCAGCCCACAGTGCGGCGGCTGCTGCTGCCGCCCGATCCCCCCCCTCCCTCTCCTCTCACACTGTACCGAACGGTACAGAGAGGAGAGGGAGGAACCGGCGTCATTACATGACGCCGGTTTGTTTACAAGTGATCGCGCCGTCATTGGACGGCGCGATCACGTGGTAAGGAGCCGCTTCCATTGGCTCCTTACCGCGATCCGTGTTGCTGCGGGTCCCGTGGACCCAGCGAGCGCCGGTGATCGCGTGTGCGCGCCCGCTCGGGCGCGCAATTCTGACTCTCTGGGAGGACGTATATTGACGCCCTCCTAGAGTTAGGGAACCGCCTTGTAGCCGTATTTCGGCTATAGGACGGTTACCAAGTAGTTAAGGCTCGCCATACACACCATAGTAGAATTTTATTAAAAAATGTTCCTTTTAAGAACAATCATTTGATTATCAATAACAAGAAGAGGAGGCCCAGGTAAAACCTGGGACCTCTGGTGTGTCTGGCAATGACTCTTCTTGCTGAGCTACCTAGAATGCTGGGCAGCACCCTGTTTGATCCATTGGACAATTCTGCCTTGTGCCTTCTTTCTGTTGAACTTTGAACTTCTTGCTCCTCCCATGAACTTCCAATTTTAGCCATGCCTTTGAACTTCCTGTTTGCCAGAATATTGTGCCCTCTTCAGCCAATATCTCACTCTTGTCACTCCAGCTGCAGTTCGTTTCTCCACTACCACTTGTTGCCAACCCTTGACCTGTTCCTCGACTATGCTTCTGATTGATCCCAACTTTCAACCATTTGTTGCCTTCCTTTGGCTTACTGATACCGCTTCTGACTATCCCTACTTTCTATATCTTCTACTGGACCCCAACTTGCTACATAGTACTAAAATGCAGTAAAACCCATCTCCACCATCAGGAGCTCTGGTGAACACCGGTTAGCACTTATGCCGCATACACATAATGGGAATTTCCGACAACAAATGTTCGATGTGAGCTTTTGGTCAGATAATCTGACCGTGTGTAGGCTCCATCGGACAATAGTTGTCGGAGTTTCCGACAACAAATGTTTGAAAAGCTGGTTCTCTATTTTTCTGACAGCAAAAGTTCCTGTCGGAAATTCCGATCGTCTGTATTTAATTCCGACAGACGAAGATCCTACGCATGCTCGGAATAAATTTGACGCATGCTCGAAATCATTGAACTTCATTTTTCTCGGCTCGTCGTAGTGTTGTATGTGATCGCGTTGTTGGCGATCGGAATTTCCGACAACATTTGTGTGACCGTGTGTATGCAAGACAAGTTTGAGCCAACATTCCGTAGGAAAAAAAATCCACGGTTTTGTTGTCAGAAATTCCGATCCTGTGTACGCGGCATTAGACTCCATACCTCGGGAGAGCTTGGGTCATCTGCCAGGGTGACCTGCTGCTTCTGTACTTATCCATCTGGTCAGGGTGTCTTTGTATTGCTATAGCTACTAGCCTCTGAGCCTTATTCCATGACACTAATAAGAATTTCAGCTTGCTATGCAGCTGAATTAAGTGTTTCACATACAACTCCCCGAAATCCATCAAACCCACATATTCACTCTTTCATCTGTGAGGATTTAGAGTACACAGCAGTGACGGACAGTCCATTAGGGGCGCAGGGGTGCCGCCCCTCTAATCCATGCGTCTGGCCCCTACTCTACATACAGGATGCCGGACGCATAGATTTCAATGTTTTTTTTTCTTGAAACACATGATTAGAGGCTGAGGCTCTAATTGGCTTAAAAAAAGGGTGTGCTCGGGGCGCAGAGCACTGTGCCCTGAGCCTACCCAGTTGTATGGCAATAGCAAATTAATATTCACTATTGTATTATTGATTCTCCTCCCTGCCAATCATGAAGCGGGTCTTAGGACCCGATTGGCCGAGAGGAGAGGCAACCGTATTGGCCGCCAAGGGAAGGAGGAGGATAGCCGCCGTGAAGCCGGAGACGCAGGGTGAAGCCGCCGAGCGGGAAGGAGCCAAAGCTGCCTAGATGGTGTAAGTGTGTGGCTGGTGTAGACGATGGACTAGCGACGGGGGGAGGGTGGGGTGGCAGACGGGTGTCTTTTTTTCTGCCTCCCAAAATTTACAGTACCAGCCGCCACTGGTGCACATCACCAATTTCTAAACAAAATATTAGACATGTGCACATTGAAATATTTTGTTTTGGAATTTCGTTTTTGTCCGAAAAATTTATTTATTTAGTTACTCCCGAAATTTGTTTTTATTCATTTTGTTTCGTTATAAAAATGCATTCGTTTGAAAATCAGAATTAATTAAGGTCGAATCTGTCAATTGAAGGCTTATGGTGTCTGTCGATTGTTCTAAGAAGATTAGACGAATCGGCTAAACTGTACGAATCCTCAATCAAATTTCCGGTCGCAAGCTATAGAAGAATTCTAATGTTGTATGACTAGTAATAATTATATTTATTAAATAATATTACTAGTCGTCAACCAACATTAAAATTATTCTATAGGCTATGGGAAGAGCATTTGACCATAAATGTCCGCTTGCGGCGATCCTATGTTTTTAGCTGCTTCGTTGTTACACACCTGGCCCTGGGACGTGCTTTTTGTTCTACCTAACATAAAGCTGTACATTTACAAACAAACTTTTTTGTCGATGGCATATCATAACCCCTAATACACAGTTCACTGAGCGGCTCTTGATAACTACCTGCCGCTCGTCTTCACATGGGTCCTAGGGCCCCCTTACCCTAATAATTTTTACACAGCCATAACAGGTCTACCTCCGCAGTTGGGCCCCCCTCCCATCCTGGTCACCGTGTGAGAGTGTTCTCCACGGTTGGCCTTTGGCTCCCTAGTGAGTGGTTGTTCTCTGTACAGATGACTAAGAGTTATCTTAAACTCAACAGTTCAAAAACAGAACTCCTTATGTTTCACGCCAGCCGAAAGAGTCAACTGGCAACAACCTGGACACCCCCGCCCATTCTGGGCCAAATCATCACCCCTAGCTCCAAAGTCAAAAGTCTCGGGGTCATCTTCGACACCTTCATGACAATGGACGCACAAATAGGGTCAGTAGTCAGCGGAGCGCACCATCTGTTGCGCCTACTACGCAGACTTATTCCATTTATCCCCAAAGAAGACGTAGCAGTCGTGGTGGGAACAATCGTGAATTCCAGACTGGACTATGCTAACGCCCTGTACCTCGGACTCCCAAAGTACCAAATCTCCCGTCTGCAAGTCGTTCAGAATACGGCCGCCAGACTGGTGACTGGGAAAAAAAAATGGGAATCAATCTCACCTTCGTTGAGAACCCTTCACTGGCTGCCAGTAAAAGACAGAATTGCATTTAAAGCACTCTGCCTGACACATAAGTGCATCCATGGGAAGGCTCCGCAATATCTTTGCGACAAGATAGAACCTCACAATTCGAATCGCGTTCTGCGATCCACCGACCAAAATCTGGTCAGGGTACCAAAAACCAAATACAAGTCCAAAGGAGAAAGAAGGTTTGCTTTTCAGGGTCCTAGACTATGGAACGCTTTACCAACCAGCATTCGGTTGGAGGAAAACCACCTGACTTTCAGAAGACGGATCAAAACTCTGCTCTTTTGATGTCATGAGACATGAACAACTAGCGCCCAGAAGCGATTCAGTTCGCATGCGCCGCGCTTTATAAGTTTTTCATTCATTCATTCATTCATTCTGTACAGAATTCTCCTGACGAAGAAACTGTGTCGCAAAACTAGTAGAGATCCTGACTTGTATGACCTCCTTTGCTTCACCGCCACCCTTCGTTTAGGGTCTATTCCATCTCGGTGACTTGGAATATTGGTCGTACAATATGTCCACAGTTTTACATTGCTGTTTTTGTTGTATTTTATAATTATGTGTGTCCCCTGTTTTTTGATACTATGTTAAATAAACTGATTTATATCTTTTATCCTTACTACATTTCTATTCTACTTTTTTCTTATCTAGTACCGATTATAGTCCCTCTGCCCCTATTGTTTTGGTCTCTTGGGCCTCTGGGGTCCCTTTAGCTCTTATTCTATTCAATTTTTAGCTGCTTCATCGAGTATTCATGTGTCTATAATGTCGAATCTTTTCTCTCTATGTCGAACAACCTTGGACTGAGGCCTCGTACACACGACCGAGGAACTCGACGGGCGAAACACATCGTTTTCCTCGTCGAGTTCCTTATCAGGCTGTCGAGGAACTCGACAAGGCAAGTTTCTCCATTCCCGTCGAGGAAATAGAGAACTTGCTCTCTTTTTGGCTCGTCGAGTTTCTAGACAGTTTCCTCTACGAAAATGTACACACGACCGGTTTCCTCGGCAAAAAAATATCTCCCAGCAAGTTTCTTGCTGGTTTTTGGCGAGAAACTCGGTCGTGTGTACGAGGCCTCATAGAGTTAGGTTAGGCACATTCGATAGACACAGATTGCTATTGTCACCGTCATGTTGAATCTTCTATCTATATCGAACTGTTGTCGCATCGAAATGAAAAAAAAATAACGTTTTTATGTCGGATCTTTTGGATTTCAGATTCTGGATGTTTGTTATCGTTCATCTGTGGAAGAAAGTACCCTTTGATCCTTCGAAATACAAAGTTAGTAAATTAAAGCTAATGCCTTTGCCATGTTACAGTACAAAGAGCACATAAAAAGAACCATTCCAGTCAAGCAGTATATAATAGGGAAGACATGTTTTTCCAGCCTCCAAAAGGTCCTATCTGAAATAATTAAGTCAATATTTCTTCAGAAGCTATTTTTCCAGCACAACATTTTTTTCTCTCTAAATATTCATTAAACAATACAAGCCAATATAATACAATGTTTTGTTTAAGAAGCTCTAGTATAGATTTTCCCTGAAGAAAAATAACCTCATAATTGCATGTTTTCTATTAAAACTGTATTTCAGCTTGACCAAAAAACGGCTTGTGAGGAGTGAAATAGCTTTCAGCAGGTGTACGGAGTCCTCCTGCACTATTGCTGTAATCAGCAGTCTTTGCATCAGCCGCCAGCTGAAAAGTGAAAATATATATAAACGTGATGCAGGTTTTTCTTGTCTCTGCTTCAATTGCTTTTTTTCTGCATGACTCAATTTAATTCCACTTCTGCTTTTTCAAATAACCAAAAGGGCACACTTCTCACATTGGTTATTTCAGCAAAATGTATGGGGGCTGTTTGTAAGCACTGAAGAGGAATTAGGCCCTGTGCATGAAAAGTGTCTAAAGGAAAACTGCCTGGGTTACGATTGGCAAGCAAATGATTCCTTTACCATACAGGAAACTTTATAAGGACAGAATGGCGAGTCACTGTGCGTTACTATTCATCAGCTAGACGTTTTTTACATGGTAGCCTTCTTTTCTTCACCATAAAGTGCATTATATTGTCAAAAGTATTGAGGCACCTGCCTTTAAGCCTCGTACACACGACCGAGGAACTCGACGGATGAAACACATCGTTCTCCTCGTCGAGTTCCTTGTTAGGCTGTCGAGGAACTCGACAAGGCAAGTTTCTCCATCCCCGTCGAGGAAAAAGAAGACATGCTCTCTTTTTGGCTCAACGGGATGCTCGACAGTTTCCTCGCCCAAAAATGTACACACGGCCGGTTTCCTCGGCAAAAAAAAAAATCCCAGCAAGTTTCTTGCTGGTTTTTGCCGAGAAACTCGGTGGTGTGTACGAGGCCTCACACACACATGAGCTTTAATGGCATCCCAGTCTTAGTCCGTAGGGTTCAATATTGAGTTGGGCCACCCTTTGCAGCTATAACAGCTTCAACTCTTCTGGGAAGTCTGTTTAGGAGTGTGTCTATGGGAATGTTTGACCATTCTTCCAGAAGAGCATTTGTGAGATCAGGCACTAATGTGGATGAGAAGGCCTGGCTTGCAGTCTCCATGCTAATTCATCCCAAAGGTGTTCTATCTCTTCTCATTAGCTCACTGGCTGTGCCAATGGCTTCGGCTGCTCTCTCAGCTGCTCTCTGAGCCAATGAGGAGGGAGGAGCCCCCGGAGAGCCAAGGCTCTCATACAAATTGGATTGGGATGAGGCTCAGGTAAGTATTGGGGGCTGGTGGGGCTGCTGCACAGAGAAGGATTTTTACCTTCATGTATAGAATACATGAAGATAAAAAACCTTGAGCCTCTAGAACACAGGTGTCAAACACAAGGCCATTTCATGTGGCCCTCGCACCTCTCTTGTAGCTGCAGGAGAGCTCCAGCCCTCCTCTGGTTCTACTCCAGACCCTTACTTTCTGCTTTCAAGCAATGCGTCCAGCTTCTTTCCAGCCGCAGCATAAGGAAAGGGGGGTGCACTGTGATGCAAGGGAGAGTGGGGGGGGGCTCAACTTATGATGGTGGGGTGGCTCTAGACATCTAATGGAAAGGGGAGGGGATGCGCTGGACATCTAATCTTACAGATACAACTGGCCTTTTGAGGGCAATCATAATGCTGATCCAGCCCACAATGAAATTTAGTTTGACACCCCTGCTCTAGAACCACTTTAATCTTCCTCTTAGAAATCAGAGCAGAGTCCTTTCACTATTAACCAACTAGACTGAGCTTTTTGAGAAAACAAACGCAATGTCACCTTTAAACAATCTGACTCTAGCACATGACGCATGGCAGAAGCACACAGTCTCTAAGATCTTTCACACTAGTCTGTACTAGCTAATGTCCTTGTTGCCTTCTTCCAATATCTTCCAGACACTTTCTCCCAGTGATACCAAAAAAGCCCCTCAGTCAGCTTCAGCAAACTCTCAGCAAAGTAGGCATCCAGCTAACCAAGCGGAGGCCTTGATGTACTGCAGACACATGTCAGAATATCCTAGGGGGCAAGAAGCCCCCCTAGGGTGTGATATCCTCTACAAGGAGAAAGACCCCCCCGCTCTAAGTCTGAGAGAATTTATACACACTCCCAGTCAAGAAGCCACCACCTGGGCACCTTTACCCAGGGATTGGCTAGTGCTGCATAAATGTTCAGCTGCTGATTAGACTCTCCCTGCCCACTGTCTTCCAGAACATTTCCAGCCAGACAGGGGTAAGCACTTAATCCTGCAGCCACTCCAAAGACATGCTGGTAGGTAAATTGGATCTCGTCCAAATTGGCCCAGTATATATGTATATATGTGTGTATGTACTGTGTGTCCCTAGCGTGTCACGATCCTACGGGGTAAAAATGACCGCACCAGCCAAGCAGATACTGGCTGGAAAAAGCGCCCAGAGGCGATTCAGTTCGCATGCGTTGCGCTATACAAGTCATTCATTCATTCATTCATTCACTAAAACACAGGACAGGCCAAAACAATCAAATGCAGCTCCACTGAATACAGTGAGTCAGAACTAAAGTTTCCTAACCTAACACCTATCTAGGAGGCTGCTACATCTTTTTGTGTCTATTGGCCACAAATCTTGATTCTTTGGTTTGTTCTTTGACACAAAAAGAGAGCAGTTGTTTGTACTCTGTTGCCTTTGTCATTTTCACTACACTGTTGAACCACATATGACTGAATTGGGTGAAGAACGTGACAGCAGCCCAGAAAACTGCTGTGTCAGTACCATACGTAAGATGTCTGGCTGAATGTAAGTAAGAAATATTACTGCAAGGGCTTAGTTATTCAGGGTGTTCTTTGATTTTTTTTTTAGGATTTCAAGAGGAACTTCATCTGCCAATCAGAAAAGTAATTGATCAAAGTTTCTAAATACTCTGATATATGGTAACCCCGGACATCCTTTCAAGGTTTACGCTCATATCAAGATCTGCACCAGTCTGCCAATTAATTTCTGATCACACCAACACGACTGAAAATCGTGTTGGTGTGATGGATGAAGAGGGCAGTTGGTGGTGTCCCCACCCCCTCTCTATCCTTTACACCCTAATTCCCGTATCTCTCCTCCTTTTCTTCTCTTGTACTGTTTTCAAAACAAAATGTTTATGGAAAAAAAAAGGAGGTCAGCTAATGTTGTACTGGTTACATCAAGAATGCAGTATAATAGATGGAATAAAAAAAATCCAGAATTGAAATCCAAAAAAAAAAAGTAATTGATATAATTATTATGGAAACGTGAGTACACTAATTCAACACAAAGCTCTTTCAATTGAACTGAATTCTCTTGCAGCAACTTGGTTCATTGGTTCATCTAGAGAGAAACATTTATTGGATCCCAGAACAGATGACAAAGTCCACAGAGTACTTATACTAATAATACATCCATTGGATGTCAAAAAACCCAATCCCCTTGTCAAAAAGTACCAAATCCCCTTGTCAAAAAGTACCCAATCACCTTGTCAAAAAGCACCAAATCCCCTTGTCAAAAAGCAACCAATCACCTTGTCAAAAAGTACCCAATCCCCTTGTCAAAAAGTACCCAATCCCATTGTCAAAATGTACCCAATCACCTTGTCAAAAAGTATCCAATAACCTTGTCAAAAGGTATCCAATCACCTTGTCAAAAAGTACCTAATCCCCTTGTCAAAAAGTACACAATTACCTTGTCAAAAAGTACCAAATCCCATTGTCAAAAAGTTTCCAATCACCTTGTCAAAAAGTACCCAATCACCTTGTCAAAAAGTTCCCAATTATCTTGTCAAAAAGTACCCAATTCCATTGTCAAAATTTACCCATACACCTTGTCAAAAGTATCCAATCACCTTGTCAAAAAGTACCCAATCCCCTTGCAATAAAGTACGCAATACCCTTGTCAAAAAGTACCCAATCACCTTGTCAAAAAGTACCCAATCACCTTGTCAAAAAGTTCCCAGTCACCTTGTCAAAAAGTACCCAATCCTCTTGTCAAAAAGTACACAATTACCTTGTCAAAATGTTCCCAATCCCATTGTCAAAAAGTACCCAATCACCTTGTTATTAAGTACCCAATCTCATTGTCATAAAGTACGCAATCCCCTTGTCAAAAAGTACCCAATCACCTTGTCAAAAAGTACTCAATCCTCTTGTCAAAAAGTACCCAATCCTCTTGTCAAAAAGTACCCAATCACCTTGTCAAAAAGTACCCAATCCCCTTGTCATAAAGTACCCAATCCCTTTGTCAAAAAGTACCGAATCACCTTGCAAATGATAAAATACTGATGACTTCTCAATAGTGCAGCTCTGCTGGTCACCCAATACTTTGCTCCTGGTGAGACTCATCAGCGTGTGCCTCCCCTCAGTCCAGAAGGTAAGGCCTTATCGGATGGCTAAATTAAATTTAAAATTCCATATTCATGTTTGCTGTCAGTTAAAACTTCTAAAATTATTTTATATGGAACTCCAGGACTAAGCTTTTTTAATAGCTAATAGGAAAATACCCCCTTAAGTCTAAGAAAATGGTTTTATGAAATAGTTGAGAAATTGCATTGGAAACAGAATAATAAATCCAGCTATGTCATAAAAGTATGGTAACATTTTGGAAAATATAAAACATCATCATTTATAATTGATACATTGGTCTTTTAATGTCCAATTATATTGCTTTCGAGTTCTTGATGAAGAAGGATTGGAAGCTCTCTGACATACACATAAGGCAAGATAATGTTCATGGAGATGACACCATTGATGAGAGCGGTGTCTTGTCATTGGTGACACTTGCCAATGGTTTAAACTCTGTAAACATTCGGTAGACTTCTGTAGATGGCACGTTGCTTCTGCTTGGAATCTATTATTTACCTGCAATGAAAAATAAGAAAAGTTACTATAAAGAAAGAGTTACTCTACCAACATGTGACATTTGTAAGGTAGTAAAAAAGTTATGCCCACTTTAGAATTATTTAGCGTAAAGTCCAAATATATACAGTATATGAAATAGATTCTCCCATAACCTAAATATGAAGAATAAAGGGCCTAAGTCTTTAAAGCGGGGGTTCACCCTAAAACATCTATAGACTGTTATATCCAGCATACTGCTGACATCAACAGTATGCTGGATTTTTTTTTTCTGCCTGTACTTACGTTTTTTCGTCGTTTTCACCCGGCTTCCGGGTTCTCGCTCCCCCGGGGAGTAGGCGTTCCTAAGACGACGCATAGATGATTGACGTGCGGGTCAAGCGCGTCATCGCCTTCCGAAAATATCCGAGGGGGACTCGGCACTTTACGGCGCCTGCGCAGTCAGCTCTACACGGCAGGCGCAGGCGCCGTATAGCGCCGTAAAGAGCTGAGTCCCAGTCGGATATTTTCGGAAGGCGATGACGTGCTTGACCCGCACGTCAATCGTCTCCTGGGAGGATCTACACTCACTCCCAGGAGACATTGCGCAGAGCTCCCCGTTGGGGAAAAGGACGACATGCCCACTCCCCGCAAGGAAGAAGACCCGGAAGTGCGGCTGAAGACAGGTAAGTGTACACCTTAAAAAAAAATTACAACGCTACAAGCCTTTTAAGGCTAGAGATAGGTTAGCCAAAAAGTTAATTTTAGGGTGAACCCCCGCTTTAAGAATCGTGAAAATGTAGGACTATACAAAAATATATTACAATACCTCTAACACATCCTCCTCTTATGGATCTTTTTAAAACAATGTGGTTGCCACCAAAAGGCATGAGTTTCTTTTACGGCTTTGTAAGTCATTAGAACAAGGAGCACTGTCAAGTATTTGGAGGAACTCTGGTCAACTAAATCAAAGCATTGAGTGTTTAAATTAGACTCATGTTCCTACCTAACAACCATGAACCCAGATATATTTCAATGAAAGGATCATCACCTTGTGCACTTATGGCCGAAACTTCTCGAATAACTGAAGTTCTTTGCTGCTATTAAGGGACCCTGACACTTATCAAGTATTCTGTCAGGAACATTAGGTATCCAAAAGTGATAAAGCTTCAATTTGCTAGCCCATTAGACTAATTACTGCAATAATTAAGTAACTACCTGATTAGAACTAATGGGTACCTAATTATCCAGGAGAAAAGTATCAGGTGGCAATTATCAGGTGGCAATTAATAGACTGAAGTTAATGTCTTAGCACTGGCTTTGTATGAATTCATAAGCAAGGAGAGGAAAACAAACAATAACGTATTAATATTTATCATCCTCCATGTGTCTTCTAGCTTACCTCATTTGTAGAGAGCCAATTAGCGTCAGCTTCATGCAAACGGCAGTCTGTAAATGCTTGAAGTTGGCTTTAGGTGAAATGTACACAAAAGATAAGAAAAATGACAGCTCACATTGGCGTTTTAATATTCTGTAATATTTATTGTAATATTTGTATGCTAAAAAGAATGTTGCCTAATGTCCGCTTTTACAGAGAACCAAGCAAGGCAGACTTTCGTTTTTTAAGGCAAAGTTTGAGGAGGGATGGCAATTCACAACTTACAATGTAACTCTCTGTAAAATGTTCATGATGATTAATGGTGTAATTTCTTCTTCAGCATTTAAAGCCTGTGTCCTATTAACCGGTTGCCGACCGCCGCATGTACATGTACGTCCACAGAATGGCACGTACAGGCATATGGGCGTACATGTACGTCCCCGCCTTTCTGCGGGTCGGGGGTCCGATCGGGACCCCCCCGGTACATGCGACGGTCGGAAACCCACGGGGAGCGATCCGGGACGAGGGCGCGGCTATTCGTTTCTAGCCGCCCCCTCGCGATCGCTCCCCGGAGCTGAAGAACGGGGAGGGCTGTGTGTAAACACGGCTTCCCCGTGCTTCACTGTGGCGGCTGCATCGATCGAGTGATCCCTTTTATAGGGAGACTCGATCGATGATGTCACACCTACAGCCACACCCCCCTACAGTTTTAAACACACACTAGGTGAAGCCTAACTCCTACAGCACCCCCTGTGGTTAACTCCCAAACTGCAACTGTCATTTTCACAATAAAGAATGCAATTTAAATGCATTTTTTGCAGTGAAAATGACAATGGTCCCAAAAATGTGTCAAAATTGTCCGAAGTGTCCGCCATAATATCGCAGTCACTAAAAAAAATCGCTGATCACCGCCATTAGTAGTAAAACATTTTTTTTTTTAAAAATGCAATAAAAATATCCCCTATTTTGTAAACGCTATAAATTTTGCGCAAACCAATCGATAAACACTTATTGCGATTTTTTTTACCAAAAATATGTAGAAGAATACGTAAACTGAGGAAAAAAAATGTTTATATATGTTTTTGGGGGATATTTATTACAGCAAAAAGTAAAAAATATTGAATTTTTTTCAAAATTGTCGCTCTATTTTTGTATATAGCGCAAAAAAAAACAACGCAGAGGTGATCAAATACCACCAAAAGAAAGCTCTATTTGTGGGGAAAAAAGGACGCCAATTTTGTTTGGGAGCGACGTCACTGTCTGTTAAAGTGATGCAGTGCTGAATCGCAAAACCTGGCTTGGGCATTTAGCTGCCTAAAAAGGTCCGGGGCTTAACCGGTTAATACTTGTTGGGCTACACAGGCAACCATATGCAGAACACTTGGTAGGGTGTCATAATAGTGTGAAAAAGAAGAACCTTCTGTGCTACAGCCTGAGAAATAATGAAATAACGCAACAAGCACAATACTTTGGTACAAACTATAATCATATAGGGACACAAACTGTGACCTTAAACATATATAAAGTGACTTGGTTTATATGTATAAACCACAAACAACCATGAATGTGACAAACAAAAATATGCGCGTGAATAAATAAGGCAAAATCAGAGATTATCTGAACATTATATATTATTATAGGATTACCAGTTCTAGCCATTTAACGACCGCCCACTGTATATATACGTCAGCAATATAAAGATGGATATCTCGGTAACGGCAGAAGCTGCTGCCACAACCAAGGTATCCATCTTTTCAGTGGGCGGTCCTGTTTACGATAACGGTGGTCTCTGCAGCAGATTCAATGCAAGATCACTGTTATCGGCAGCGGAAGAGGGACCCCCCCTCCCACCGCTCTTCTGCGCCCTCCGCCGCTTACCAGAGCCATCGGTATCGGCGGAGGCGATCGGGTCCTTCTCCTTCCTTGGTATGGATACGAGTGAGGGCAAGATGACCCCCACCCGTCTCCATACCATAGCAGGGTGGAAGCGACATCAAAACGTCACTTTCGCCCATACCACTTAGGCCCCATACACAAGGCCGAACATGTCTGCTGAAACTGGTCCGCGGACCAGTTTCAGCAGACATGTTCGGTCGTGTGTACGGCCGATCGGACAGGATTCCAGCGTACATTTGCCCGCCAGACCGTTTTCGAGCGGGCAAATGTTTCTAAACTTGCTTAGAAACATGCCCGCTGGAATTCTGTTCGTCGGACATGTTCGGTCGTCTGTACAGACTTACCTTACATGTCTGAGCAGCCGCCATCCCTCGCATGCGTCGAATGACTTTGACGCATGTGTGGAAGCATTGACCTTTCAGCGTCGCGCACGTCGCCACGACGGCGCAAACACGTCACCGCGCCTTCTGTCCGCGCAGATTGACTCTCATTTCTGTATGATGGTGTGTACAGCCATCATACAGAAATCTCCGGGCGGGCATGTCCGCTGAAAAGGGACTTTTTTATAATTTTTTCAAATGACAACATTTTTTTTTTTTCCATTGCATTTAAGTCGAAATATGAGATCTGAGGTCTTTTTGACCCCAGATCTCATATTTAAGAGGACCTGCCATGCTTTTTTCTGTTACAAGGGTTGTAATGTTGTAATGTTTACATTCCTTGTAATAGGAATAAAAGTGACCCAATTTATTTATTTTTAACTGTTTTAAAATCAATAAAATAAAGTAAAATAAATAAGAAAAAACAAATAAAAAATTAAAGCGCCCCATCCCGACGCGCAGAAGCGAACGCATACGTTAGCAGCTTCCGCATATGAAAACGGTGTTCAAACCACACAAGTGAGGTTCAGATCACCACTGCATGTCCAGGAGGTCCCTAGCATCCAGATTCAAAGACTTTGACTAAAGTTCTGAGCGCCACACTTGGATAAATTAACTTTACCTAATACCCATACTGGTCTACACTATCAGTATAGTGCCTTCAAAGTCCATTTTCCTTAGCTTTTAGGCTGGATTCACACCTACAGTATGCATTTTTAGTGCTTTTTGCATTTTGCAGATTTGCACTAGAGAACCTGACCCATAGGAAACCACGTTAGATCGACTGTAGTGCAAATCTGCAAAATGCAAAAAGCACAAAAAATGCATGGGTGTGAATTCAGCCTTAGATAGTTTTCACACTTTTTTTAAGTGTATTTTTTTGTGCGTGTACTCGAGAGAGGAGCCGACTGCAGGAGTTGGGAGTAGGCAGGCCTCCCCCAGAGGCAATCTGCCACCTTTCTCCATGCCCCGGTTGGCAATGGTGGGTGCGTGAGGGGGTCCTCCCACACAGCCCGCCCTACCTGCTCCGCTTTGAAGCCCAACGGGGCAGAGGGACTCCCTATAAGGGAGTGAGAGGATCTAGCCCGCTCAACCAGCCCCGTTAGTCCTTCGCCTCTCTTTTTTAGAGACCGCGTGGTCAAAGTGCGTGCATGTTAACTCAATTTCGAGTGCGTGTAAGTGTGGTGTTTTTTTGTGGGAGGGGGGTGGGCGTACTAAACGCAGGCTTACCTCGCATAGCACACCCACCGGGAGCCGGGCTGAGACCACCAAACTCAATTCACATGCAGCTGAGACCGGGATCCGAACCCCTAGCTGCAGAGGTGAATGGCTTGTCAGGGCAGTGCCAATCGCGTTGAGCCACTGCAGCTCCCACATTTCACACATGTGAGGTATTGCCGCGATCGTTAGAGTGAGAGCAATAATTCTAGCCCTAGATCTCCTCTGTAACTAAAAACATGCAACCTGTAGAAATTTTTAAACATCGCCTATGGAGGGTTATTATATAATATGAAAGTACCTGCTATAAGTCGCTGATTGCTGCCATTACTAATATAGAAAAAAATAAAAATTCTATTAATATATACCACGTTATAACATTTGTGTAAACTATATACGTTTTTAGAGATTGTGTTTACCAAAAATATGTAGAAGAATGCATATTGGCCTAAATGTATGAAGATTTTTTTTTGATTAGATATGTTTTATAACAGAAAGTAAAAACTAGGGGCCAGATCCACATAGCGAGTACGCCGGCGTATCTACTGATACACCAGCTAACTTTCAAATTACCCGCGTCGTATGTTTAGTTTGAATCCTCAAACCAAGATACGACGGCTTCTGGGTTCGATCCGACAGGCGTACGCCTTCGGATCGTAGGTGCAATACTTCGGCGCCCACTGGGTGGAGTTTGCGTAGTTTTCTGCGTCGGGTATGCAAATTAGCTTTTTCCGACGATTCACGATTGTACGCGGTCCGTTGCATTCTCTTACGTCCTCTCTAGTCGGCTTTTTCCAGCGTATAGTTAAAGCTGCTATTTTGCGGTGTATAGATAGACTTGTCAGGTTAAGTATAGCCGTCGTTCCCGTGTCGAAATTCAAATTTTTTATTTTTTTTGCGTAAGTCGTCCGTGAATAGGGATGGACGTAAGTCACGTCTAAGTTAAAAAAAATGACGTTGTTGCGACGTCATTTCGCGCAAAGCACGGCGGGAAATTTCGAAACGGAGCATGCGCAGTTCAATGAATCACGCCCCCTACCCGCCGATTTGAATTCCGCCAACAGAAATACACTACGCCGCCGTAACTTATGGCGCAAAATATTTGAGGATTTGAAAGTACGCCAGGTAAGGTTACGGCGGCGTAGCGTATCTCTGATACGCGGCGCAAGTGTAAATGTATGTGGATCTGGCCATATATATATATTTTTTTTTAAATTGTCTTTTATAGCGCAAAAAAAAATATGCAGAAGTGATCAAATACCACCAAAAGAAAGCTCTATTTGTGGGAATAAAATTACATACATTTTATTTGGGTACAGTGTTGCATGACCGCACAATTGTCAGTTAAAATGACGCGTGCCATTTCACAAAAAATGGCCTGTCATGAAGGTAAATCTCCTGGAGGTCAAGTGGTTAAACCCACAAGTGCTTTCTTACCACTACTATTCCTTTATATTGGATTTTGGAATTTACAAATGCAGCAATTTAGAAAGTGGATGAAAGGTTTAGCACTGGGAAACACTTTTTGATAGATAAATAGTGCAATTTATATAGAACTATGTAGATCAGACCAAAATGAGGGACAAATTAGGAGGAAAGAGGGACATTGTTCCGAATGAGGGACAGTCCCTCGAAATCAGGGAACTATGGCTAACGTCAGGATTTAATGCTAGGATTTTATAAGACATAATAATAATGATTTCCCGGATCACCATTTATAAGTTTTCTGTTTGACTGCCGCCAGCCTTCTGAACCTCTTAATGCCTTGAAACTGGTTAAAAGGAAGATTTATTTATCAACTTCATCAGTTCTCAACACCCACTTAAGTTCAAATTGACATACCCATACAGAATGCGGCAAAGTCAAGGTTGTGTAATATGATTCCTGCCTGGAAGAGTGTTTATCTGTCTAAATCATAATAACTCGCCGAAGAAAAAAAATATCTACTTCAAGTCTATTAACAATGAAAGGAATAAAGTGTTCAAGCAATGTCACCAAAATGGGGCAGATGAGATATGAATGTCAGCCTTGAAATATCCTCCTGGAAGTGGGAAGGTTATGCATCTTTCCTGGGTACGGAGAAGCATTGCCAGCAGCTGAAAAACGGCACTGATCATTTCCTCGCGCGTTACTGCGGCAAACATTTGGTTAGACTGTCAACAAGCAGTCCGCCCATGTTTTTTTTTTTTGTAAATGTAAATTTGCTAAATTACAGATTCTGAGCACTCAAAATCGGTTTAAACGTTTTTACAAAAAAATATTATATATATATATATATATATATATATATATATATATATATATATATATATATATATATATATATATATATATATATATATATATAGATACATACAGTGACTTGCAAAAGTATTCAACCCCCTTGGCTTTTTTCTTGTTTTGTTGCCTTAAAACAGGGGTGCCCAACCAGTTGCCTGCGGAGCCCTCTGAGGTGGCCCATGACCTCCTGCTCTAGGATGACAGGTTGGCAAGCCCAGATCGCAGGTTGCCGACCCTCCATCCCAGAGCATCAGTGTTGTGAATGAAGCCAGTGGTAGAGCAAGCAAGCGGCTGCGGAGCAGAGCCGTATAAACCAATGCTTCCTGTAAAGCACTGGCTCCTGTAATAGGTGGAGTGATACCAAATGTACTTTGCCTGGGACAGCAACAGCCAGCAATATCTGAATAGAAGACTGTTATTAAAGGAAAGTGTATTACTAAAGTCACTGTGTGTATGTGTATATATTGTGACAGGAAGTCAGGTAAATCTGTGGGTGTTGTCACAGATGGAACATACATTTCTGCCTTGTTTAGACGATACACAGATGGTTATCGGGCGTCGGCTACAAATGTGGTCAGGCAGGCTAAGGGCCGTTGGAAGACTCCAGCTGTTCAGAGTGAGGCAATTAAAGGCCTCTATAAGAAGTCCAAAGGATTACCACTAATGGGCTGCATCACTCCTAAGGCTGTGTGAGTAGGAGAGCAGTGCCAGAAGGTCTTCGGTGGAGGTGAGGAGACCATTGATTTTTCTGTGTGATAAAAATCAAAAGACTATTGTTTTGTGCTGTATGACCAGCACTGTCTACCCAGCAGTAGGCTGTGTTAGACTTCATAGATAGGTTCCTGTGTGGAAGGTAGACGCCCAGAGTGGCTAGAGTTTATTTTGTTTGATTTTGTTTATGCTGTTTGGATGCTTGCAATTGTTTTCCAGCAAGATGGAAAAATAAACCAAAAACGTTGTTTTCAACTGTCTTCGACTGCCAGTCTGTATAAATTCAGTGTGTGGTGAACCCATCCAAGGGGTCACACACCCCGCTACCGAGCTAACCCCTCACATTATATATATATATATATATATATATATATATATATATATATATATATATATATATATGGGCATATCTGTTCTGCAGTGGTTACTGGGCTGCTGTCATGGATATGCAATAAAGTCTGGCAGCCTGTTTTCATCTGCTCATTAGAGGCCTGACTCTATTCTGGTTGCCTTTTTAGCACTTCCCCTTCCTGTATGGCCCCACCCAGGCCATCCCAGGAAGTCTATATTAACCGTTGCACTACAGGTCTGCAGTTCTGTTTAACCGTGTTGTTAGCTTAAGTTCCTGTCTGCAGTGTGCTACGATTACCTTCCTGTGTACCGTTGTTGGCTCGTCCCTGACTTCTCCTGTTTGCCTGTGATCCTGACCTTTTGCGTGTCTCTCGGTTACACTTGTCTGCCTGTTGCCCTGACCTCGGCTTACCCATTACTATTGCTTGTCCTGCTTGCTGCTTCCCCTCTCTCCCTGCGGGGCGTGAGCTAGGGGATCCCAGGGGTCGCGACCTGGATCCAGCTGCGGCGAAGGCCATCCTCACCACTAGAGGCTCTGGTGAACACAAAGCTGGGTCTTAGACTCCGCGCCCTGGTGGATCTTGGGTTCACGCTTCCTCTTTGATAGCAGCAGTCGGCTATAGGGTTCACTACCCTGTGGTGCATCCCTGACCCCAACGGGGTGCACTTGTCACATGGCCACAGGTGACCTGACAGCTGCTTTGAAGCTGATCCACAGGGGTAGCGAAGTGCACCTGCGGGTTACCTGCACTGAGCCATAGACTTCTGTTATTACCTGCGGGTTTGGTGTACTTTCAGAAACTGCACCACACCTGCAGGATAGAATTCTATGGCAAAGTGCAGCTAACCTGCAGGAAAGCCACAGGTGCACTGCACTGCACCCATGGTTTGAATAGACATCAGTGTAAAAAGCAGCCTTAGACCCCTTTCACCTGGTCGTTACAACCCAATTTGACCCTCCCTCCATTTACCTCTATGGAGCGGCAGAGGTAAACAGACTTGTTTCCATTTACACTCGCCTACCTCCAATCCGACCTGCTAAAGATCAGAAGTGGATCCGTCCCCTTCCATCTGATCAGATCAGAGGGCCCGTAGAGTAGAGTGGGCCGTGTCTGTGTCCGATTTGCAAAGTCGTTTAAGTGGCCTTTGCTCTTCAAAAGGTTGGGCACACCTGCCTCACAACCTGGAATTAACATGGATTGTTTGAGGATTTGCATCATTTAATTTACAGAACATGCCCACAACCCACAAATTTAAAGATTTTTTTTTTATTGTGAAGCAAACGACAATTAGGACAAAATAACAGAAAAAGTCAATGTGCATAACTATTCACCCCCCTAAAGTCAATACTTTGTAGAGCCACCTTTTGCGGGATCACCATTCTGGCTTTCTGCCTAATGATCAGCAGGTGCCAGCGGACATTGAGTCTGCAGTACTGCAGGTCGCCGGCAGCACCCATGTGTGGCCCAGACTCTGAAGTGTTGGATCACATACTAGGTACGTGATCCAGCGCAGATTGGCCGTCCTGCCACAGTATGTGTACGGTGGGTGGTCCGCAAGTGGTTTGGCAGTCCCCCGTCCCCCCCCCCAAAAAAAAAAAAAAAAAACTGCAGCTGCTGACTTTTAATAAAAAAAAAAACACTTTCCTGTCCAGAGATCCAGCGCTGTCCTCACCAGGGGCTAGTTCATCCATGGCCCCTGGGTTCCCAGCGCCGCAATGCTAACTGTGGGAAGCCGGCTGTGACTCCTTGCAGCTTCACAGCCAGCTCCCCACTGCGAATGCGCAAGCTGCGCTGCACCCTGTGAATGGTCCCGCAGCCTCCTGTAACCTGTAGTGTGTCCCAAGAGGCTGCGGGCAGAGGGAGGGCCGACCCTCTGCTCGGATTACCTATTCAAAACCAGTTACCAACCCCTCCAAAAAAATAAAACAATTGTCCAAAAATTGTAAAGGAGAAGGGAGGGAAAAGAAAAACGGATCTTCCCTTTGAGGGGAGAATAATATATATATATATATATATATATATATATGAATATATCTTAATAATAAATGCTCATATATTCATAGGAAAAAAAATGTGAATATATATATATATATATATTTTTTTTTTATACAGGCATTCAAAGCATTGCCCCCCTCCACAATAATACCAACCCCTGTAGACTCTTCCTCCAGCTGACCAATGGTATATCAACCCCTTCATGCCTAAGGGTAAAACAAATGTTAATGCTTAAGCAACATTTTGAAACTTTGACATATGTTAGTAAGACCGTATGTTGATGGAGGAATCAAGCTATGGCCAGCTTGGGCCTAACTTAGGGACTGGAGGCAAGGATAACTTGAGTGTTATATTCTTTAGGAAAAAATTATATTTTGACAACAAAGAGCACTGTTGGACATCAAAATAGTTAAAGAAGGGTTTCCTAGCTAGGTCAGCACAGTTGGGTTCACATAGCAAAATGACTAGAGCTTTATGATAAAATAACCATTGTTGAATAGATAATGAGGTGGAGGTTGGGTTTGGTTGAGTTGGGTTGGATTGCTGTGGAGCCAAAACTATTTAAATTTAGTGGGACAATTTATTACCTATGAAAAGACTTCTGTTAATCACTCCCTGTCCAGCCTATAGCAGATTAACGGCCAGAAAGTGGTTCTGTTATCCTGACTTGGCATCATATGACGTGAGCAGGATAACATACCAGTGCACGCTCGCTGGGGCACACAGCATGGTGATCACTATTCGTGGTAAGGAGCCTCTGACAGAGTCTTTTTACCACATGATCAGCTGTGACCAAACACAGCTGATCATTGCATGAACCAGGAAGTGCCGGTAAATGATTTGCGCTGACAGGGAGAGGCGATCGGTGGCTTTCCCTGTCGAGGGGGGTCTGTGCTGATAATCAGCACATTGATTATCAGCGCAGCCCCCATCAGATATGCCCATCACCTGCCAATCAGTGCCCAACAGCTGCCAGTCAGTGCCCCCTCAAAAAAATCTCTCAGTGCCCACCACAGTGCCAATCAGTGCCCACCACTGTGCCAATCAGAGCCCACCACAGTGCCAATCAATGCCCAGCAGTAACACCTGTCAGCACCTCATCATCAGTGCTGCCCATCATTGCTATCTATTAGTGTCCATCAGTGCCATCTGTCAGTGCCAATCAGTGCCGCCAATCAGTGCCAATCAGTGCCACCTATCAATGCCGCCTGTCAGTGCCCATCAGTGCCACCTGTCGGTGGCGCCTATCAGTGTCCATCAATTCTACATATCAGTGGCATCTTATTAGTGCCAACTCATTAGTGCCCATCAGTGAAGGAGAAAACAACATTTAAAAAAAATATATATTTTTTAGTTTGTTTAGCAAAAAATCAAATACCACCAAAAGAAGCTCTATTTGTGGGAAGAAACATATAAAAATGTTGTTTGGGTAGAGTGTTACATAACCGCGCAATTGTCATTCAAAGTGCAACAGCGCTGAAAGCTGAAAAGGAATGAAAGTGCCTGGTATTGAAGGGGTTAAAGAAGAACTTTACAAAAAGTCATATTTAAAAAAAAAAAATAATAACTACAAAGTCTACTGATAAAAAAAAAGTTATAAAATGTAAAATTAAAAAAAAAAATGTGAAAGAGCCTCCTGCTCAAATAATTTTAACAAGCAGTTATAAAAATGGAAATTAAAAAAAAAAAAAAAAAAAAAAAATATATATATATATATATATATATATATATTTTTTTTTAACAAATAATTATACAAGGGCAATTAAAAAATAAAAGATTAAAATGACTCAATGCTCAAAATATTGTAACAAATAGTTATAAAAATGACAACAAATAAAAGAAACAAATGTAAAAGAGCTCCCTGTTCAAAATATTGTAACACATAGTTATAAAATGGAAATAAAAAAATAAAATAAAGAGCCTCCTGCCTTAAAATATTTAACAAATAATTGCCCAACCATGACACTACCTGCCTGGAGTTTGCATGTCCTCCCTGTGCCTATGTGGGTTTCCCCCGGGTACTGCAGTTTCCTCCCGCACTCCAAAGACATTCTGGTAGGTAAATTGGCTCCTGTATAAATTGGCCCTAGTATGCGTATGTATAAATGTGAGTTATGAACCTTAGATTGTAAGCTCGTTGAGGGCAGGGACTCATATGAATGTACAATATATATGTGAAGCAGTGCGAAAATTGACAGCGTTATATAAGTGCCTGTAATAAATAAATTAATTATAAATGGGCAATTACAAAAAATGAATAAATAAATAAAAGAGCCAAGTGCTTAAAATATTGTAACAAATAGTCACAAAAAGGCAATAAAAAATAAAAATAAAAAAATAAATAAAAAGAGCCCCCTGATAGAAATGTTTAACAAATAGTCATAACATGGAAATAATAAATAAATAATGCTAAAAGGGCAACTAAAAAAATAAATAAAAAATAAATAGATGGAAGCACCCAATGCTTAAAGAGGAAGTGACCCACCCCCCCGGAAAAACTAGCTGATTATGTATTACTTACCTCAGAACGAAGCCCCTGCAGCGGTCCACCTCTCCCCTTCTGGTCACCGACATGTTGTCACGGAGTGACTTCCAGGTTTTGCCGTTCCGGCGCTGTGATTAACCGCAGCGGTGATGACGTCACTCCGCGCATGCGCACCAAAAACGGCCTATGCTGGGGAAGAAACGGCACGGAGTTTCGTTTCTTCACGGCTTACCTTACCTAGGCTTATCTATAGGTAGAAGTTCAACCACTTTAAAATATTGTAACAAACTGTCATAAAATGGCAATTAAAAAAGAAAAAAATAATAAAGGAGCCCCTTCCTAGAATTTATAACAAATAGTCCTCAAATGAAAATTAAAAAAAAAAACATTAAAAGAGCCCCCTGCTCAAAATATTTTAATAAACAGTCATAAAATAGCAAAAGCAAAAAAAAAAAGAAAAATTGAAAACACCTCTTGCTTAAAATATTTTAACAAACTGTCATAAAATAGCAATTAAAATATGTTTCAACCACTTAAGGACCGCCTCCTGCACATCGGCAGAATGGCACGGCTGGGCACAAGCATGTACCTGTACATCCTCTTTAAGTGCCCAGCCGTGGGTCGCGGCCCGCGACCCGGTCCGAAGCTCCGTGACAGCGGCCGTGGGACCCGATCAGCGCCGGAGTCCCGCGATCGGTCCACGGGGGTGAAGAACGAGGGGGGGGGGGCTGTGTGTAAACACAGCTTCCCCGTTCTTCACTGTGGCACTGTCATTGATCGTCTGTTCCCTGATATAGGGAAAGGCGATCAATGATGTCACATGTCTAACGCCGCCCCCCTACAGTTATAAACACATATGAGGTCACACTTAACCCCTTCAGCGCCCCCTAGTGGTTAACTCCCAAACTGCAATTGTCATTTTCACAGTAAACAATGCATTTTTATAGCATTTTTTGCTGTGAAAATGACAATGGCCCCAAAAATGTGTCAAAATTGTCCAATGTGTCCGCCATAATGTTGCAGTCACGAAAATAAATCGCTGATCGCCGCCATTAGTAGTAAAAAATATATATATATATATAAAATGCAATAAAACTATCCCCTATTTTGTAAACGCTATAAATTTTGAGCAAACCAATCAATAAACGCTTATTGCGGTTTTTTTTTACCAAAAATAGGTAGGAGAATACGTATCGGCATAAACTGACGAAAAAAAAAACGTTTTTTTATCTATTTTTGGGGGATATTTATTATAGCAAAAAGTAAAAAATCTTGATTTTTTTTTTCAAAATTGTGGCTCTATTTTTGTTTATAGCGCAAATAATAAAAACTGTAGAGATGATCAAATACCACCAAAAGAAAGCTCTGTTTTTGGGAAAAAAAGGATGCCAATTTTGTTTGGGAGCCACGTCGCACGACCGCGCAATTGTCAGTTAAATCGACGCAGTGCCGAATCGCAAAAACTGGCCAGGTCCTTTAGCTGCATTTTGGTCCGGGTCTTAAAGCAGAGTTCCAACCACAATTAGCATTTTTTAAATGTATGTCCTTTCATCCTGCGTTTTTATAATATAAATCTGGTCACTTACTATTTTACAAGCCGCCGCCGATCCGCATAGCTATTCAAAAATGATAGTTTATAAAACTATATCTACACCGTTGTCATTTTGCTTGTGGACATTGTGAAGCCTACAGGCATTTACTTCCTGAAAGTCTTGGATGGGGAGTGATAATTGGACAGCGCACTGCATCCTGGGAAATGATGACACACATTTCTCAGGAGCATTAGAGGGAGATGATGTCAGAATCCTAGGTGGTTTCAAAGGCAGATTTCGTGGGACCGCATAGCAACAGGCATTTCCAGACGAGTAAAAAAAAAAAACTTCTTTTTTTCTTTTCTTTTTTAGTCGTAAGCTACAGTTTAAATCAAAATTGTTTTTTTGATGGAACCTTCACTTTAAGTGGTTAAAATTTTGTAACAAATTGTCATAAAATGGCAATTAAAAAGGAAAAAAATAATAAAGGAGCCCCCTCCTAGAATTTATAACAAATACTCCTCAAATGAAAATTAAAAAAAAAAAAAACATTAAAAGAGTCCCCTGCTCAAAATATTTTAATAAACAGTCATAAAATAACAAAAAAACAAAAAAACAAAAAAAAAATGAAAACAAATAAAAAATTGAAAGCACCTCTTGCTCAAAATATTTTAACCACTTGAGATCCGCGCTATGGTCGAAAGACGTCCACAGCGCGGCTCTCAAGTGCCGGGTGGACGTCCCTGGACGTCCTGTTGTTGTTGTTCCCTGTGCGCGCCGCTGGGGGCGCGCAGCGGGGAAACAACGTGCCCGGCGCATCGTTCGGGAGCCGATGCGAGTGCCTGGCGGCCGCGATGTCCGCCAGACACACGCGATCATCGGTGACACAGCAGGACGTGGAGCTCTGTGTGTAAACACAGAGCTCCACGTGCTGTCAGGGAGAGAGGAGACCGATCTGTGTCCCTTGTACATAGGGACACAGCATCGCTCACCTCCCCCAGTCACCCCCCTCCCCCCACACAGTAAGAACACAATGAGGGAATACATTTAACCCCTTCCTCACCCCCTAGTGTTAACCCCTTCACTGCCAGTCACATTTATACAGTAATTAGTGCATTTTTATAGCACTGATCGCTGTATAAATGTGAATGGTCCCAAAATTGTGTCAAAAGTGTCCGATACGTGCGCCGCAATATCGCAGCCTTGACAAAAAAATCGCAAATCTCCGTTACAAGTAAAAAAAAAAAATCATAAATCTATCCCCCATTTTGTAGGCGCTATAACTTTTGTGCAAACCAGTCGCTTATTGTGATTTTTTTTTTTTTTTACAAAAATACGTCGAAAAATACGTATCGGTCTTAACTGAGAAAAAAAATAGTTTTTTTAAAAAAAAAATTGGGATATTTATTATAGCAACAAGTAAAAAATATATATATATATATTTTTAAATTGTCGCTCTTTTTTTGTTTATAGCGCAAAAAATAAAAACCGCAGAGGTGATCAAATACCACCAAAAGAAAGCTCTGTTTGTGGGGAGAAAAAGGACGCCAATTTTGTTTGGGAGCCATGTGGCACGACCGCGCAATTGTCAGTTAAAGCGACGCAGTGCCGAATTGCAAAAACTGGCCAGGTCCTTTACCTGCATAAAGGTCCGGGTCTTAAGTGGTTAAAATTTTGTAACAAATTGTCATAAAATGGCAATTAAAAAAGGAAAAAAATAATAAAGGAGCCCCTCCTAGAATTTATAACAAATACTCCTCAAATGAAAATTAAAAAAAAAACATTAAAAGAGCCCCCTGCTCAAAATATTTTAATAAACAGTCATAAAATAGCAAAAAAATAAAAAGAAACAAAATTAAAAACACCTCTTGCTTAAAATATTTTAACAACTTGTCATAAAAGTGCAATTAAAATATTTTTTAAAACACCTCCTACTTAAAATCTAAAAAAAAAAAATAGCCATGCAAAGGCAACTATTTTAAAGGATATTGAAGTTCTCCTTTTAAAAATGAACTCTTAAAATACAGCCCCTGTAACAATTTACATTCTTCCTCCCAACATGTCATTTTTATATAGATCTAGGTTTTTCTTTATAATTACATATATACAATTGAAATGCCAGTTATCCCTCAGAGGATCAGCGTAGATCAACAAGCGGTAATCTCACCCTGGCTGGAAACGATTTGGGTAAACTGGGGTGACCTTAAAAGTGGTGCTTTAAATGTAAATATATATTTATTCCAGAGGGCTGAAATAAATATTTAAGAACATCGGAATCCTATTTGAAGCTAAACAGATCTTGCCCCCATATAACCAAATCTGAGCGTGATAAATGGAGATGAATCTAAAATTTATAGAAAGCTAGCATTTACATAAACTGTAATCTGCTAACGTATAGAACATTAAACAAGCGTTGGAACAGATGTAAGAAAAAAAAAATGTGACTTTGTTGAAGACAGAAGTAAAAAAAAAAAAACCTCTAATATGATTAACATAATATTTCATCAGGACTTATCTTATTAAAAGCATAATTGTTTTCAGACTCACACGTGTCAGCGCCAGCATTAACTATAATCTAGCTCTATATTTATACCAACCTGAAAGGAGTCCGCGTGAAAAATGGAGGCTTCTTGTGATGCATAGGCATTTTATTAATGTTTGAATAATAACTGCCTAGAGGGCTCGTCATAAATTAAAGCAAAGAATTGAGGTATAAATTTTTATGAGCACTAGTTATACATTTCCATTATGTGTTTAAAAATGAAGGAATTACTATATGAACACGGAAGAAGAGAGATGGAAGAGAAAAAAAAAAATCGCATTTATTTGAGCTGATTTGGTGTATAGCAATGAGCAGTTAAGGAAGTTACTTGATGCCACCGAGAAAGATGTATCTGTCCCTTTGAAGAGATAGATCATGCTCTACGTCTACAGTCCATTGTGCCTGAGAGTTTGTGCAATCGCTCCTCGCCGTTATTTATGTTATAACGGCAAATGATCATCTGTCAGGGTGTTTAGGCCACTTAAATGCAAAAGCTGCAGGTTATGATGATGTAAGATCGGAATAAGAGCTTTTATGCAAAAAAAAAAAATAAGATATAGATTTAGGCCCGGATTAACGTAGAATCGCGTATCTTTGTGCAGGCGTAACGTATTCTATTTACGTTACGCCTCCGCAACTTTTAGGCCTCGTACACACCAGAGGATATCCGCTGGAAACGGTCCGCCGGACCGTTTCCAGCGGATAAATCCTCTGGCGGATTTGGATCTGATGGCTGTACACACCATCAGATCGAAATCCGCACGGAATACATCTGCGGTGACGTGTCGCGCCGTCGCCGCGACGATGAAGCGGCGACGTGCGCGACGCTGGAAGGCAACTACTTCCACGCATGCGTCAAATCATTACGACGCATGCGAGGGATGGGAGCGGACGGATTGATCCGGTGAGTCTGTACAGACGACCGGATCAATCCGCTGGGCACGATTCAAGCGGATAGATTTCTTAGCATGCTAAGAAATTTCTATCCGCTTGAAATCGATTGGCTGGACGAATCTCCGCGGAAAAATATCCGCTAGGCCGTACAGACGACCGGATTTGTCCGCTGGAACTGATCCGCGGATCAATCCCAGCGGATAGATCCGGTCGTCTGTACGAGGCCTAACAGGCAAGTGCCGTGTTCTCAAATGAAAGTTGAGGCGGCGTAGCGTAAATAGGCCGGCGTAAGCCCGCCTAATTCAAATGTGGTAGATGTGGGCGTGTGTTATGTTAATTTTATGCGCCGTCCGTGAAAGCATCCCAGTGCGCATGCTCCAAATTAACCCGCAAGAAGCCAATGCTTTCGACGTGAACGTAAATGATGCCCAGCCCTATTCGCGAACGACTTACGCAAACGACGTAACATTTTCAAAATTCGACGCGGGAACGACGTCCATACTTAATATTGGTACGCCTCATATACGCCTCATATAGCAGGGGTAACTTTACACCGGGAAAAGCCTAACGTAAACGGCGTATCTGTACTGCATCGGCCGGGCGTACGTTCGTGAATTCGCGTATCTAGCTGATTTACATATTTCTAGGCGTAAATCAGCGTACACGCCCCTAGCGGCCAGCGTAAATATGCAGTTAAGATACAACGGCATAAGAGACTTAAAATTTTGGACCGAAGGACAACAGACCGATGGGCTATACACACGGTCGGTTTGGACCGATGAAACTGAACCTCGGTCCATTCTCATCGGTTTTGTCCGACCGTGTGTACGCGGCCTAATGCCGCGTACAGACGGTCGTTTTATGCGATGTAAAAAAACAACGTTTTCTGTGAAGTAAAAAACGACGTTTTTGAAACTTCAATTTTCAAAAACGATGTTGCCTACACACCATCGTTTTTTCACAGTGCTCTAGCAAAGCGAGGTTACGTTCCACCACGTTTTTCCATTGAAGCTCGCTTCATAACTAGCTTCTGGGCATGCGCGGGTGTAAAAACGTCATTTGAAACATCGTTTTTTGCTACACACGGTCAATTTCTGTGAAGTAAAAAACGACGTTTTGAAAAACGACACATAAAATTGAAGCATGCTTCAATTTTTTTTGGTCGTTTTTCAGAAGACATAAAACGACGTTTTCTCCCACACACGGTCAATTAAATTGACGTTTTTAAAAACTTCGTTTTTTTACATCGCATAAAACGACCGTCTGTACGCGGCATAAGGCTTGCTCTCCACTGATATCTTATTGGAAGTTTGTTTTAATTTGTTATGAATCAGGATGATATGCAGTTGTAGAGTCAGGCTGAACTTCGTTGACTCTTTCTCTGAAGATTATGCTTTGTAGCGGTACCCCCCCTCCCCCCAGGAGCCGATTGGATATTGGTTTTCCCGAGCCTCACGCTGATTTCTCTATGTACAAATGTTAGCAAATAAATCCTGGCCTGTACTCCCTCCGGAATAATGTCAGTCCTTGATAATTAGTAACAGAAATCTTGTGGCAGGAGCTCTATGCCTCCTTATTATGAATAGTGTTGCTCACGAATATTCGTATTGCGAATATTCGTTACGAATATTGCATATTCGATTATTCGCGAATAACTCGAATATCGCGGCCAAAATTCGCTATTACGAATATTCGCATTTTTTCAAATTTAGTTTTAAAACAGATTACATCCTAGTGATCTCCATCGACGTCTAAAAGCATTGCTGGTATGATTAGAGACCCTGGGCCGAGTAGCTAAGCTGAGGCGATCCTTTTATGTTGACGAATATTCGCTATCGCGAATATTCGTATTACGATTATTCGCGAATACTTTCTCCGCCCTTCTTTTGCATCAGAGCCAATCAGAGTTCTCCTACCACAGTTGTCAGAGGTTAGCAACCTCCATAGCAACCAATAGGAACCTGCCTGCATGACCAGTATATAAGATCACTCCCAGCAGTATTTCAGTGCAGATTCACAAGGTGGCTAGAGAGTGGAGTGTTTCTGTGCGTTTTTCCAGTGTATCACATCTTCAAAGAATTTTCCATCTTTTGTCCCGTGTCATCATTTGCATTTCACCTCTTTAATGAGAATAATAACTGTTTAACATAAAGACATTTAAGAGATGTCAACGTAAACGGTTTACTTGGCTTTTTTTTAACTCAGGGGCCCCAGTGTGCGGTTGATCTTTACCTAACTCAATACAGGTCAGTCTAGAGGAGAGATCTGTATTTTCCAAATCTATGGTTATTCAATATTTATTAAACTAATCAATATACAAATTGGTCAAAGTAAACCCTCAAATCTATATAATAACCACTTAAGGACCACCGCATGTACATATACGTCCACAATATGGCACGTACAGGCACATGGGCGTATAGGTACGTCCTCGCCTATTAGCGGGTGGGGGGTCCGATCGGGACCCCCCCCGCTACATGCGGTGGTCGGGTCCGCTCGGGGAGCGATCCGGGACCACGGCGCGGCTATTTGTTTATAGCCGCTCCGTCGCGATCGCTCCCCGGAGCTGAAGAACGAGGAGAGCCGTGTGTAAACACGGCTTCCCCGTGCTTCACTATGGCGGCGCATCGATCGCGTCATTCCCTTTATAGGGAAGACACGATCGATGACGTCATTCCTACAGCCACACCCCCAAACAGTTGTAAACACATACTAGGTGCACCCTAACTCCTACAGCGCCACCTGTGGTTAACTCCCAAACTGCAACTGTCATTTTCACAATAAAGAATGCAATTTAAATGCATTTTTTGCTGTGAAAATGACAATGGTCCCAAAAATGTGTCAAAATTGTCCGAAGTGTCCGCCATAATGTCGCAGTCACGAAAAAAATTGCTGATCGCCGCCATTAGTAGTAAAAAAAAAATAAAAAATAAAAATGCAATAAAACTATCCCCTATTTTGTAAACACTATAAATTTTGCGCAAACCAATCGATAAACGCTTATTGCGATTTTTTTAACTAAAAATAGGTAGAAGAATACGTATCGGCCTAAACTGAGGAAAAAAAATGTTTTTATATATGTTTTTGGGGGATATTTATTACAGCAAAAAGTAAAAAATATTGCTTTTTTTTCAAAATTGTCGCTCTATTTTTGTTTATAGCGCAAAAACTAAAAACCGCAGATGTGATCAAATACCACCAAAAGAAAGCTCTATTTGTGGGGAAAAAAGGACGCCAATTTTGTTTGGGAGCCACGTCGCACGACCGCGCAATTGTCTGTTAAAGCGACGCAGTCCCGAACTGTAAAAACACCTTGGGTCTTTAGGCTGCATATTGGTCCGGGGCTTAAGTGGATAATGTATTTATTTTATTAATATCTTGTTGTTAGTTGCAGGGTCCATTACGTAAAACCACACTTTTTCCAAAGGGCAGGTGAAATTGAATGTTTCAGAATTTTGCAATCAATTTCGCATTCGCATTGCAAAAAAATTTCTTTGATAAAATATCACGAATATTCGATTTTAGCGAATATTTCACGAATATTCGTCTATATATTCGTGATATATCGCGAAATTGAATATGGCGTATTCCGCTCAACACTAATTATAAATAGCAAAGACTCAACTCTATGTAGCAGGTCTTAAAGTGGTTGTAAACCCACATTTTTGACCTTTGCCTACAGGTAAGTTTATAATAATGTCCTCTGGCGATCCTATCGTGTGTACGAGGCCTTACTCTCCAGGCCCCCTTACTACTGGGTGGGAAGCGGAGGAAGATCACTCTGTCAGGGAAGGCAAGGAGATAAGCAGGCAGGCGGCCAGCCGGGACCTGAGTCAAGACAGAAGAACATGCGAACGGAGCTGAATGGGCATGCACCCGAAACTGAAGAAATATTCCTTCTGCTCTGATCATCAGAAAGGGGCACAGATAATGGAAAAAAAATACACCTCCCTAAGCTAGTAGGAGCAGCGGCGCGGGGGGTGTAATTCAGATTTTTTTTTAATTCTGCAGTGACTGTTATTGAAATTGCCCCAGACCCTGTTCAAATCCAATCCGTGTACAAAACCGGGGACAGACTTGGTCCGGGGACAGGGTCCTCAATCCGGGGGCTGGGCCCGGAAACCGGGGATGTCTGTTCACCCTATCTCAAGACCTCCTGCTCTCTAGCTACCTCGTCACCTCCTCCCATGCTCGCCTCCAGGACTTTTCCAGAGCCTCTCCAATCCTATGGAACTCGTTACCCCAATCTGTCCGATTATCTTCTACTCTATTAGCTTTTAGAGGATCCCTGAAAACCCTCCTCTTCAGAGAAGCCTATCCGATCCACACCTAACAACTGTATGTCTATTTTCCCCATCAGCTCATCCCCCACAGTTATTACCTTTTGTTTCACTTGACCAGCTCTTCTAGATTATGAGCTTTAACGAGCAGGGCCCTCCTGTATTGATTTGTATTGTAGCTGTACTGTCTGCCCTTATGTTGTAAAGAGCTGCGCAGACTGGTGGCTCTATATACATCCTGTATTATTATAATAATAACATAATGTGACAGGAAGTCAGGTAAATCTGTGGGTGTTGTCACAGACGGGACATACATTTCTGCCTTGTTTAGACAATACACCAATTGTTATTAGGCATTGGCTGCAAATGTAGCCAGAAAAGGTCTAAGGGCATTGGAAGACTTCAGCTGTTTAGAATGAGGCAATTAAGGCCTCTATAAGTAATCCAGAGGATTACCACTGAATTGCTGCATCCTGAGGCTTTGTGAGTAAGGAGAGCAGTACTGAAAGTCTTCTGAGGAGGTGAGGAGAGGATTGATTTTTCTGTGTGATAAAAATCAAAAGACTATTATTTTTATGCTGTATGACCAGCAGTGTCTGCCCAGCACTAGGCTGTGCCAGACTCCATAGATAGGTTCCTGTGTGGTGAAGATAGACGCCCCAAGTGGCCAGGGTTTATTTTATGTTTGGTTTTGTTTATGCTGTTTGGATGCTTGCACTTGTTTCCAGCAAGGTGGAAGAATAAACCAAAATCGTTGTTTTCATCCGTCTTCGACTGCCTGTATAAATTCAGTGTGTAGTGAACCTATCCAAGGGGTCACACACCCCGCTACCGAGCTAACCCCTTACAATAATAATAAAATAATAATAATAATAATAATAATTTGCAAAAATAGATGCACTCTTTTTACTAGAGCCAGGAGATCCTGCAAAGCAAGGAAATACAAGCATTGGGACTTAGATGGTAACACCTTGCTTCTGCACCTTATGTTGCTTATAAATGACCCTTAACATGTTTTAACAATCAAATCTCAATAACATTTGAGAAATATGCATAAGCTCTCATGTAAAATAAAAACTGTGAAAGGAATCATTGCATGTTTCAATGCTAATTAGCTTTTCACATCTGCAATGTAAAGCAGCAGAAGAGAGTTCTCTTCCCATACATCAGGTGCATGCCATGTAACAGCAGCAGCAACTGCAAATCATGCACATTTGTCATTCCTTGGCGCTCGCTGACAGTTCTGACAATTCATTAGGCTCGACAGAAAAGAGGTTTAGAGGTGCAGGAGAGCTCCAGAGTAGTGCTGCTCTTGTAGTGCTTGCTGTAAAGACTAAGACCAAGTTGGCATATTATTACTGTAATAAGCCTGATATTCACATTACACCCACTGTAGGGGGGCACATAATGCAGTGGTAACCAACTGAACGCTTCAGTCAAGGATGTGCCACCTATTTGAAGTCCTATGTAGCTTCGCCAGAGTTATATTACAATTGTGTTAATTTGCTAAATTTGCAAGGTCTTTATTCATGAATGTTCCTTTTGGCTTTTTCAGCTACAGTGAACATCTATGAACCGTGACATTGAATTAACTGTACATTTCTACCACCAAGCTCCATGATCCAATGACATGCATGGCTTCCATGTGCTGATCTGTAAACTGAATGATGCCCCTGAGTGGATTCAGTCTTTCCCTTGACACTGCCATTGAGTCAGGTAGATTATGTGGACAAAGAAATTGGTGAGCACAAGGCAAGTAAAAGACTAAAGAAGGGCAAAAGAAGGTTGGAAACACGTGCACCCTTAAATTTTATGGCCTGTGTATGAGTGACTTTGTGTTTTATACAGGTATAATTAAACTCTTGTATGGCATGTGATATCTATCGATATTGGGGGCATTATAACCTTTACATAGCCTTTTATTGCCAGTTTGAAGGTACTTGAGAATACTTGAAAGTTTTTGATCATTAAAAGTAATTGTAGACCCTTTCTGTTAATAATTAGCCATGTCTGGGTCATGTTAAAAGAGAAGTTTGAATTAAAAAATAAAAATAAACGTGTAAGGTAAACCAGATTCCCATCATCAGAAAACCAATGCAAGTCTATGCTCATATTTGTGCACATGTGCATTGCTCACATGCTAATACTTCTAGGCCAGTGGTTCTCAACCTTCTAGTGCCGTGACCCCTTGATAAGAATTTCCAGAGTTGTGGGGACCCCTAACAGTAAAATTATTTTCGTAGCGTGGGTTGTCAGTACCCAAGGCAAGACAAGTAATTTGCGCCCCCTAACCCATGGACATTTAGCGCTCCCCGAGCCCCTTCCACTCATACAGTATTAAAACTCTTTATGGTACATTTTAGGATGTGCCACTTGTCAGGCTAGGAACAGATAACAGTTCAGGTGTGCTAACTATGCAAACAGTTCAAGAACAAGCACATACCATGAGCAGGTCTGAGATGAGCAGGTGAGCTGGGACTTGTAGTTCACCGCTGCAGATGAAGGTGGACGTTTATCTGGTGTTTGTATTTCACCGCTGCAGATGGATGTTGCTCGTGTTTGTAGTTCACCACTGCAGATGGATGTACTACAGGAGAATCGGGCAAAGCGTAGTCTAGGCAAGCTGGGTCATGCACAGGTAGATCAGAGTTCAAACGGTACCAAATCAGAAGCGAACAAACAGGGTCAAACGAGCCAGGGTCATACACAAAATATACAGAGCAGAAAGTCAGGCTGGATCACACAGTGGCAAACAAACGTAACTCTATCACGAGCACTGATTGGATGATGATACAGGTGATTTAAAGGTGAGCTGGCCAATCACTGTTGTTTCCCAGGCAAAGGCTGTGTCAGGTGAGTTGTGCTGGGTCCTAAAGGGATCCGAGTACTGACAGTACCCCCCCTTTCTCAAGGGGTTGCTCCTGCACCCCCAGGCTTACTTGGATAACGAAGATGGAACTTCTTCTAAAGGCGGTCAGCGTGAAGATCACGAGCTGGGACCCAGGATCGATCCTCTGGGCTTAAACCTTTCCAATGAACGAGATATTGCAAGGAATTGCGAATGCGTACTCGTCTGGAATCAAGAATAAATGCCACTTCATATTCCTGACTATCAACACATCCACAGGTTCTGGTTCATTTACTTGGAGACTGGAATGAACAGGTTTCAACAATGAAACATGAAAGACATTTGGAATGCGCATGGACGGGGGAAGTTTTAATCTATAGGACACAGGATTAACAATCTCCGAAATTTCATAGGGCCCGATGAATTTTGGGCCAGGTTTTTTGGATGGAACATGCAGGGACAGATTCCTAGATGATAGCCACACTTTGTCACCAACTTTATATCCTGGAGCCTTTGAGCGCCTCTTGTCAGCCGTTTTCTTAAAAGCCTGCACAGAGCGGGAAATAGCACGATTAACATCAGACCAGATTTTGGAGAAATTTTCAATCGTGGTGTTGGCATCTGGAATATCAGAGGGTGGAAGATCAAAGGAGCACACACAAGGATGTAACCCGTAAACACAGAAGAAAGAAGAGGTCCCTGTAGATTATTAAAGGCAAACTCTGCCCATGGAAGGATGTTGACCCACTCCACCTCATCATTGGCCATCAGACAACGTACCATCTTCTCTAGAGTCTGATTAGTCCTTTCTGTTTGGCCATTTGTCTCAGGATGATATGCTGAAGAATACGATAACTTAATCCCCATCTGAGAGCAAAGGGCCTTCCAAAACTGGGCTATAAACTGAGAGCCACGGTCTGAGACAATGTTAATTGGTGCCCCATGGCACATGTTTAATGAATAAAGATGCCAGTTCCTTAGCAGATGGCATTTTCGGAAGCGGAACAAAGTGGGATGATATGCTGAAGAATACGATAACTTAATCCCCATCTGAGAGCAAAGGGCCTTCCAAAACTGGGCTATAAACTGAGAGCCACGGTCTGAGACAATGTTAATTGTTGCCCCATGGCACATGTTTAATGAATAAAGATGCCAGTTCCTTAGCAGATGGCATTTTCGGAAGCGGAACAAAGTGGGCCATCTTACTGAACCTGTCTACCACCACCCAGATTGTGGAACATCCCTGGGACGGAGGCAAGTCAGTGATAAAGTCCATAGAAAAAATGGGTCCAGGGACAGGTAGGTATTGGTAGAGGACATAGAAGACCGGGGGGCTTAGAGGTACTGCCCTTGCTTCTGGCACAAACTTCACAAGCCTGGACAAAGGCTATCACATCATGCCTAATCTATGGCCACCAGAGGTTGCGAGAGATAATCTCATAAGTTTGTCTAAACCTCGGATGCGCTGCAGGTTTTGATGTATGTACCTGCTGCAATACCTGCAAACGAAGAGCCTGGGGGCACAAAAAGCATACCAGAGGGAGTGGAGGGAGGAGCTTCAGCCTCTGCAGGTAACAAGGCCTCAGAGATGTCAGTCTGGGTGAAAGCCAAAATCCTATCCTCAGAGATAATTAGTTGTGGAGGAAGCAGAGGTGGAGACTCTGATAAAAAGCTGCAAGACAAGGCGTCAGCCTTAATGTTTTTTGGCCCTGGTAAATAAGAAATTGTAAAGTCAAATCTGGAGAAGAACAATGACCACCTGGCTTGACGTGAGTTCAGTATTTTAGCTGAACGGATGTATTCAAGGTTTTTGTGGTCAGTCAGAACTATGAATGGATAGCGAGCTCCCTCCAGCCAATGTCTCCATTCCTCCAAATCTAGCTTTATGGCTAACAGTTCTCTGTTACATATATCATAATTGCGCTCTGCTTGGGAATATTTACGGGACAGGAAGGCACAGGGGTGGATGGCAGCATTTACAGGATCTTTTTGTGACAGAAGCGCCCCCACCCCTACTTCGGATGCATCTACCTCCACAATAAAAGGCAGCTCAGGAACAGGATGGCGTAGAATTGGTGCAGAGGTAAAGGCTTTCTTCAACTGAGTGAAGGCCGCCTGGGCTTCAGTAGTCCATTTAAACTTAGTCTGAGACTTCCTGGTGAGAGAGGTGATGGGATCTGCAATGGTGGCAAAGTTCTTAATGAATTTCCGATAGAAATTTGCAAAGCCCAGGAAGCGCTGAACTGCTTTCAGGTCTGCAGATGATGCCCAGTCTAAAATAGCTTGAATCTTGGCTGGATCCATGGTTAGGCCTGTGTCAGAGATTAGGTAGCCCAGGAAAGGTACTTGTTTGACATGAAATAAACATTTTTCGGCTTAACAAAAAGGGAATGAGCTTTTAATTGGGCCAATACTGAGCGGACGTGCCTCTGATGTGTTTTAAGATTGGGAGAGTATATCAAAATATCATCTAAGTATACAAGCATGAAGCGACCCAACAGGTCACAGAAAATGTCATTCATAAAGTTTTAAAAGACAGCTGGTGCATTCCTGAGACCGAAAGGCATGACAAGACATTCGTAGCGGCCATCCTTGGTGTTAAAGGCCATCTTCCATTCATCTACTGCATGGATGTGCACTTGATTATAGGCTCCCCTTAAGTCTAGTTTGGAGAAGATCTTTGCTCCCTGGATTTGGGAGAACAACTGTGTGATGAGAGGAAGAGGGTACCGATTGGAAACAGTTATTTTATTTAGACCTCTGTAGTCAACACAAAATCTTAGTCCCCCATCCTTCTCTGGGACAAAGAAGCAACCTGCGCCTGCGGGAGAAGTAGAGGGACGGATGAAACCCTTAGCTAGGTTTTCCTGGATGTATTCTTGCAAAGCAAGATTCTCTGGCTCAGACAGTGGAAAGACTCTCCCTCGAGGAGGTGTAGTGTCAGGCAAGAGGTCAATGAGACAATCATAACTGCGATGAGGAGGTAAAGTGTCAGCAATCCCTAAAGAAAACACATCCTGAAAGACCATATAACAAAGCGGAATCTGTTCCATACCCACTTGACAGGTAGCAAGTCGAACAGGGTGCTGGATGCAATTTTTTATACACTGATTGTGCTTCTGAAGCCAAGGAAGGCCTAGGATCAAAGGAGTGGATGGAGAGTCAACTGGGAAATCTAGCGTATGAGTTTCCAGGGACAAAGAGGTAATCAGAGTCTTATCAATAAAATTCTCAGCAGCTCCAGAATCTACCAAGGCCAGCAGTTCATGAGTCCCTGTCCCAAAGTGAATAACAGCGGGTAAAAGTATACGATTGGCCCCCTAGGGAGATGAAAGCAGGCCTAAGGTGACCTCCCCATAATCATCTAGGTCCTGGAGTTTCCCGGATGTGTAGGGCACGAACGGAGCATATGATGCCTGAGGCCACAAAATAAACAAAGTCACGTTATGCCGGCGTGTGTGTTCCTGGGCAGATAACCGGGTGGAGCCTAACTGCATAGGTTCTTCCACTGAACTGGCACTGGAGGTGGGATGGTCAGGTGGCAAGGGAGGTATATAGTTCGCCACAGCTGTAGTTTGTTCTGGCCTCCTCTCTCGCTGACGGCAGTCAATTCTAATGGCTAGACACATGGCCTCCTCCAGTGAGGCTGGGTAGGAGAAGTTGACCAGAGCATCCTTAATTGCATCTGAAAGACCTATTCTAAACTGGCTGTGGAGAGCTGCATCATTCCAGCCAGATTCCGGGGCCCATCTGCGAAACTCTGAGCAATACATTTCAGCTGTAATTACAATTTTTTATGCAATTCTTTGCAGCGGGCTCATTCCTGCGCTCCAACTAGAGTATCTTTGAGGGGTTGCAGTGTTGTGGCACAAGCACCACCACCACCACCAACAAAGGCCCATTTTTTTCTGCCCATGTTAAACAGGGGCATGTAATTACATTTCTTAATCTAAAATTTCAAAGCAGGGTCCATTACTGCGCCAACCTAGAGTAACTGTGAGGACTTACAGTGTTGTGGCACCAGCACCAAACCCCCAATTTTTCTACCACTGTTCAACAGTGGCATGTAATTACAGTTCTTGATATAATAGTTCACACAGCAGGGCGTTCCAGCGCCCACCAAGACTAACTGTGAGGACTTACAGTGTTGTGGCAACACCAACACCTAGGGCCCAAATGTATGCAGAGTATATACGGCAGGCCCCTACTTTCAAACATCCAACTTACAAACGACTCCTACTTGCAAACGGAAGGAGACAACAGGAAGTGAGAGGAAATCTACCCCTAGGAAGGGAAATTCTCTTCTGTAAGAGGTGTCTCCTGTCCACTGATGCTTTATCACCAATCCTCGTTTCACTAAAAAAACAAAATTTTCAAAAAATCTTTTGTCATTGGGACAGAAAGTGAATTGCAATCTTCTGAACAGATGCACACAGACAGCAAAACAAATGTTACAGGGGTGATAACCCTTCTCTATGTTTTCAGAAAAGCTTAAAAATAGATTTTATGGCTGGAGCTACACTTTAAAAAAGTACCAGTTCACAATTACAAACAGATTCTACTTAACAACAAACCTACAGTCCCTGTCTTGTTTGCACCGCCTATATACTGCTGTTCAAAGTATATAGGGCCAAATGGGCTTGTAATGACCTGGGGGGAGTGGGGGGAAACCCATGCTATTTTTCTCAATTATTTTCATCCATATTGCAGGGACCAGACATTACATTTAAGCCGCAAGCAGTTTTAAATTACTTTTTTCTTATAGTAATCTAGTTTTGTGCAGGGACAGTTCTAAACACGTGCCACTTCACAGGCATACTATAGACACCCAGCAGGTACGATATTTAAAGGAATTTTTCATTTTTTTTTCACTTTAAGCATCATTAAAATCACTGCTCCAGAAAAAACGATAGTTTTTAAAACCTTTTTTCCATTGATACATGTTCCCTGGGGCAAGACACGGGTTCTCAAACCCGTTTTCCGACAATAACTTGCATATTAGGCTTTAAAAAATTAGCACTTTTGAATTCGAACGTTCGAGTCCCATAGACGTCAATGGGGTTCTAAATGTTCGCGTAAACGTTCGGTCCGTTCGAAGGTTCTGGTTCGAACCAAATGGGGGGGTGTTCGGCTCATCCCTAATCACTGATAGACACTGGCAGGCATCACTGATGGCCTCTGACCAGCAGCACTGGTGGGCACTGATTGGCAGCAATGATGGGCACTGATTAGCAGTCCTGTTTACACTGTGATCATCTGTGATTGAACACAGCTGGTCACATGGTAAAAAGCTGTTGTGATTGTCTCTTGACCCCGATCTGTGATCAGCTGTGTCTGAAGGACACAGCGATCATAGATCACTGCGGATGTGCGCAGGGGGCTATCTGCTATAGCACGGTTGTGGAGAGGTTAAGATACTGCAGGCAATAACACATATAATAGGACAGTTTTTTTCAGGGATAATAGGCAAAAAAATATACTAGAGACACAAAATTAAAGAGACAATGATGACACCATAGTGTAAAATTAACCAGCAGCAGGATGAGCAAAGCTAGGCCCACATTTTAATAGAGACAAGGAGAACAGGCTGGGGTTGTACTGCAAGTATTATGATACTGTAAAGGATAGCGCAGTGCAGAATTAGCCATCAGTGTGACAGTTCTAACCTAGAAGAATAGGGCTAACAGTTGCATGTTCAGACAGGTGAGTGAGTGAGTGAGTGAATAACTTGTACAGCGCTACAAATGCGAACTGAATCGCCTCAAGGCGATTGGCATTCATTTTCATTCTATTTAGCCTTCAGAATAGGTGGGTCTTGAGTTTTTTCCTGAAGACCTGGTGATTCACTTCCGTTCGGATGTTAGTTGGTAATGCGTTCCACAGTCCAGGTCCTTGGACTGCAAATCTTCGTTCCCCTTTGGTCTTGTAGCCTTGGGGATTTGTAGTAGATTTTGGTTAGTTGACCGAAGAACGCGATTGGGGTTGTGGTATTTTATTTTCTCACCTAAATATTGGGGGGCGATTCCGTGTTCACATTTGTGGGTCAGGCATAGGGCCTTAAACGTGACGCGGTCCTTTATGGCCAGCCAATGGAGGGATCTCAGGGAGGGAGTAATTGATTCCCAGGTTTTTTTTTCCTGTTACCAGTCGTGCCACTGTGTTCTGGACAACTTGTAGACGAGAAATCTGGTATTTTGGGAGTCCGAGGTAGAGGGAGTTTGCATAATCGATCCTAGAGTTGATAATTGTTCCAACCACTACTGCTGTGTCTTCTTTCGGGATGAAGGGAACGAGTCTTTGTAACTACTGATCCTATTTGTGCATCCATTGTCATGTCAGAGTCAAAAGTGACTCTGAGGCTTTTGACTTAGGTGCTTGGGGTGATGGTTTGTCCCAAGATGGGCGGTGGCGTCCATGTCGTCCTGGCCAGTCTCTTTCGGTTTGCATGGAGTAGAAGGAGTTCTGTTTTTGATCCATTGAGTTTATGGTGACTCTCCGTCATCCAGTTGTCTATCAAAGTGAGGCATTGTTCTAGTACGGGGTATTGGTCCTTTTTGTTGCTGATACGAAAATAAAGTTGAGTGTCGTCCGCGTAGGAGTAGTAGAGTAGGTCCTGGTTACTGATAATTTTGAGGAGTTGGCAGAGATAAATGTTGAATAGTACAGGCGACAGGAGTGATCCTTGAGGAGTGATCCTTGAGGTGTCTGAGGTAGCATGTCCATACCTCCCAACTGTCCCGGATTTGCTGGGACTGTCCTGGGATTTGATGTAAGTCCTGGAGTCTCAGTGAATCAAGCCTGAGTCCCGGAGTGGAGTTCCAGCATTTGGCTCCAGGGACTTGCCCATTGGAGACACACTAGTGCAAGCACCAGTAGCATCTGCCTGCGGCTTGTGCAGGGTGTCTCGGGTGTCGCAAGGCACATCCATGGCTCTAGTCCCTTGCTTGAGTGTCCCTTATTCTAAAGTTTAGCCATTGCTAACAAAGAAATCCACCATAGCTAGCCAGTCAGTATCTATGGTTATGTGAAAGGGACCTAAGTTTTCCAAAACTGCAACAGAGAAAACCAGGTCTACCACCATGCAAGAAAGAACTTAATAGTGTGACAGAGCTGTGTGAATCTTAGAACAGAATAGACAAAAATACAACCATTTGACAGTAAAACAGCTCCTATTTATGTATTTCCTCTGCGTATGTATCTGTTTACCTGGAGATCAGCTTTAAGTTGCATAATACTTTGCCCATGATTCTGTTGCAAGTCACTGTAGGCATCTTTATATGTGCAGAGCACTGCGCATAAGGTTAAGAATGTAATATGAATTTGTCTACCATTGACAAGAATCTTCCAATCCTTTTGTCTCTCTAATTAATTATGATGACCTTCGCACCAAGCTTAAAGCTCATGATTTAAGAATGCAGAACTTGGCAACCAATATATTGAGATCCACCTGAAACATTCTTTCAAGTCCAATTCAATATAGCACTTAAATTAAAATGCCAGCGAGAGCACCTTCACTGCTATTGTATGATGATAAAAGGTAGAGAAATCATTTTAGTTAATTAACAGAGTAGATATAGTGCTGACATGAGTTATAAGTGCTGGGCGAATCTCGATAGACAGTGTGATGTCATTTTATTCGCCAACCTTCTATATGATCTTCTTAGGAGCTCTCATCAAAAAACTGTAATGAGAAAGTCACCAATATCTTTAAATATATCATTAAGCAATGCTTATACCATAAGGACTCTATGGCTGAGATATATCAAAAGATGCTAGGCTTGGCATTGCTGAAAAATTAAAGTTGTATGACATTTGCAGAGCTTTTTTAACTTAAAGCATTCTAAGTAAGCAGTTAGACATGCCCCAAAATATTTATTTTTTCCTTAGTCAACGCATACTTCGAAGATCACCACCACTGGCTCCAGGTCGTTCAGCCACCGCTTCCCTGAACTCCAGGTAGGGAGCGCAACATGTCCCCTGAAACCTTGCACAGCCATCATACTGCATGCCATAAAAACACTAAGGTCCCTGTAATGGTCAGGGGTTAACGCCGTTTACGACATTCCATTCCACCAACCCACGACATGCTTATCCGACACTCCACAATCCAGCAGACAGAACCTATAAGAATTGCCCAGAATAACGAGACACACACAGCTCTGTCTCTGGTTCCAAAACGAATGAATACTTTAATGGTAAACTCAGCTGGCTATATACAGTTAGAAACTAAATCTGGACAATGCCTCACTCCACCCACAACATCACACAAAGGGGTGCTAACGAGTCCCCCTCAATCCACATCTTAGACACTTTCTGACTCTGCGATAAGCTATTCCCACCTGCTACATAAAACACATTCCTTTAGTAAACATAATTGACATGCTAATCCACTACACCTGAAAGGTCAGACATCTGACCTTTCAGACTGCCAACACATATCTTTCCTATAGCTATGATTAAGCATTGACACTCAATGCGAAACACGTCAGCTGTTTATCCCACTGTGTGCTGATATCTGTAGTGCATTTTTTCCTGTACCCAATAAAGGGCACGTCTTTTTCAAGTTACTGGAGTGCGGCTGTCCATATCCTTATTGTTTTTGCACACATATCTTTCATCAATAGAACTTTCACACAATACAGCGTCATTAGCATACTCAATGAAAGGTTCTTGAGAGGCAGACTTAATTAGCACAATAGACAATAGAATGCAATCACAGCAAGCTTTTATCATTACAGCCAGGTAGACTTAATTAGCACCTCAACAGTCTATGTGTCCCCACATGAATGAATACTGTCCTATTGACCTGTTGGGGTCAGAATAAACCACTTGTATTATTTCAAGATATCCTGCAGTACATGAATTATTATTGTCCCATCTCATGTAATTTATTATATCATTTCTCAGTCATTCTATGCCCCTATTGGACATAGGATAACCCTAGACCCAAGAGTCATTAGTGAAGCTGGCACAGGAGTACCCCACATCCTTCAAAAGTCTCTGGGTATCACAGGCTATTCCGTTACAGACCCCAACCACACGGCGCATACAGTATGTGCCCTTAGAACAGCACTCTGACAAACCCCAAAGAACTCCCAGCCACATTGCTCTTGTTTGAGACCAAACCCCTTTGTCTCTTGTGCAGCCTCAGTTGTCTCTTTTTGGTCTGAAGTGTACATCTCTATACAAAATGTACTATTTTACTATCAAAAGTGTGTAGCCCCCTCTTCCTAAAAAATGGGGCTATAGTGTAAATGTAGTTTTTTGTTGAGCTGTAAACAGCTCAGATTTGATTGTATATTTAGTTCTGTTCTAAACTTGACTGAGTTGTGCATTTCTCGCTGTTGCCAGTAGGTGTCACTGGTACCACAGGACAGTGTGAGAATTACAACTAGGTTGAGCTGTAGTGTATATTATTTTTCCAGAAAAAGCCCAGGAGGAGGTTCCTGGCTGCTGTGCATTCTGGGAAGGGGTAGTTATTGGATAGAGCCATTTTCTTTTAGTCAGTCTTCACCTCGTGGCCCTCCTGGCCTGAGGCTGCATTGCAGAAAGTTCTGCAAGTAGGCCCAGAAGCCTGTCTTGGGCCTAATAATCCAGAGGTGGTCCTAAGGCTGTCTTGACTGTTTGAAAGAAGCCATGGCAAGCTGAGGAGATCTCCAGGGGAGGACCCTTGCTAGAGAGAGAGCCAGGATGAAGGCTGGTCTCTCAGGAGGGCCTCCATATGACGTCCTCCACTTTGTGCGGTGATATCTGAATGATGCCTGCAGCTACAGGCATCATTCCTGCCTGGAAAGCATAGAGATGACTGGTGACCAGATGGTCACCAGTCATCTCTATGACCGTCGGAGGCCCGGGTGAGACGTTATGACGTCATGCCCGGTACCCGGAAGTACACATGTGATCGGTGATTTTTTTTCACAGATTTCATGCTTGTGAGCCTGGAGGAGAGATGTGGGGTCTTATTGACCCCACATCTCTCCATAAAGAGGACCTGTCACACTGATTCCTATTACAAGGGATGTAATAGGAATAAAAGTGATAAAAAAAAAATGTAAAAAAAAGTGTAAAAATAAAAAAATTAGGTAAAATAAAAATAAAACGTAATTTTTTTTTTCAAAATGTCCCTGTCCCCGTTATCTCGCGCGCAGAAGCGAACACGCATGCAAGTCCCACCCACATATGTAAACTCCTCTGTAACTCGAAAATAGTAACCTGTAAAAAAAATTAAAGCGTCACCTATGGAGATTTTTAAGTACCGAAGTTTGGCGCCATTCCATAAGTGTGCGCAATTTTAAAGCGTGACATGTTAGGTATCTATTTACTCGGCGTAACATCGTCTTTCACATTATACAAAAAAAATGGGCTAACTTTACTGTTTTGTTATTTTTTAATTCATGAAACCGTTTTTTTTCCCCAAAAGGCGTTTGAAATATTATTGCTCAAATACTGTGCAAGAAAAAAAGTTGCAATGACCGCCATTTTATTCCCTAGGGTGTCTGCTAAAAAAATACATAATGTTTGGGGGTTCTGATTAATTTTCTAGCAAAAAAAATTAGATTTTTACATGAAGGATAGAAGTGCCAAAATAGGCCCGGTGGAAAAGTGGTTAAAAGCAAAATGGAAGGATGAGGTAAGTGAAGGAGGACTGCACTAAGGTAAAGGAAGCTATTTAGGGAAAAAAAATGTACCTTTACAACCCCTTTAACTACTTGCCGACCTGCCGCCATCATTCTACGGCGGCAGGTTGGCTCTCCTGCGCGAGAGCCCGTAGCTCTACGTCGGCTCTCTCACAGGCAACTAGGGGCTCGCCCCCGAATCCCATGCGCGTGCCAGGCGGGCGCGATCACCGCCGGGCACACGTGATTGCTCGTTACAGAGCGGAGACCGGGAGCTGTGTGTAAACACACAGCTCCCGGTCCTGTCAGGGGGGGAAATGCTAATCCTCTGTTCATACAATGTATGAACAGAAGATCAGTCATTTCCCCTAGTGAGGCCACCCCCCTACAGTTAGAACACACCCGGGGAACATACTTAACCCCTTCCCCGCCCCCTAGTGTTAACCCCTTCACTGCCAGTGGCATTTTTATCGTAATCCAATGCATTTTTATAGCACTGATTGCTATAAAAATGCCAATGGTCACAAAAATGTGTCAAAAGTGTCCGAAGTGTCGCAGTACCGAAAAAAATCGCTGATCGCCGCCATTACTAGTAAAAAAAATATTAATAAAAATGCCATAAAAATACCCCCTATTTTGTAAACGCTATAACTTTTGCGCAAACCAATCAATAAACGCTTATTGCGATATTTTTTTACGAAAAATATGTAGAAGAATACGTATCGGCCTAAACTGAGGAAAAAAATAGTTTTTTTATATATTTTTGGGGGATATTTATTATAGCAAAAAGTAAAAAATATTATTTTTTTTCAAAATTGACGCTCTATTTTTGTTTATAGCGCAAAAACTAAAAACCGCAGAGGTAATCAAATACCACCAAAAGAAAGCTCTATTTTTGGGGAAAAAAGGACGCCAATTTTGTTTGGGAGCCACGTCGCACGACCGCGCAATTGTCTGTTAAAGCGACGCAGTGCCGAATTGCAAAACCTGGCCTAGGCATTTAGCTGCCTAAAGGTTCGGGGCTTAAGTGGTTAAAGACAGAAGAACAGGAAGTGAGGATTTCTCAGAAGAAATAAGGACATTTAAAAGCAAAATGGAAGGATGAGGCAAGTGAAGGAGGACTGCAAAGGAAAAGTAAAGGTAAAGGAAGCTATTTAGGGAAAAAAATTGTACCGTTACAACCCCTTTAATGCTTGTTGATAAGTATGGTGCACTTCATCATCGGTTGAAAACCCAAAGCTCTGTCCCGATCTAAACAAAAGCAAGGTAATGACCAAACAAAACCTCTACAATAACACGGAGTACATTTTTTTTTATATATATATTTTTTTTATTCTGCAGGCATACTGGGGCTCTTCTAAAATGATGTATGGGGCAATTGTCTGCTAGGGGCTGATGGGATGTAAATGAAACTAATTAAGGAAATGTCAAACATAATTAATAAAACAGGTTTAAGTTGCAAAAACACTGTCAGCTGAATGAATGGGGACACGGGCTCTTCTGCTATTGTTTTTCTTTTTCCTCTTCAGTCTTTATTTAGCATGTTCAATTAGGTCGTAGAAAACCTCTTGAAGAAGCTTGCTTTCCACCTCACCTCCTCTTAGCCGGTCCCATAGAGAGAGAGGAAAATAAATTTGCCTGTCGGCCTGCCGCCTGGAAAAAATTAATTGCCAACTCCTCATCTTTTCCAAGTACTACAGGACATTAACATAACCAATTTGGCTGAACTCCTCACTGAGTGCCTAATAGAGCATCTGAGCAGCTGATAAGACCCCGGTCCTGACGATACCTCATATTAGCATTTTCATAATATCAAAATATTACAGCAGCGTGATTCACTGGGCTCCATTTATTATTGATAAGAACAAAAAAGGTTTTTATAAATAACATAAGGGGTGAACGACCTATAATTATGGAAAGCAAATTAGGGTGTGCAGCCGACTCAGTTACATTTGCCTAGGAGTAATGATGCCCGAGACCTTTTTTCTCCCAGGGGATGAGAAAATAATAGATTCCCATGCAACTGCAGATGGGGTAGGGAAATGCTATCATCTATGACACTGTTTACATAAGCTGGGTGACTATGTGGCTTTCCAGCCAGGTTGTGCTCGTTCACTTTCTTCCATAATAGCTGAAGCGTTAGCTTACTCGGCTATATAGGAGAATAGTAGTTAGAAGAGTGTGAGATGTGAGTTAAAGTGTATGCAAAGCTAAAAAAACTTTTCCAGTTTTGGATGGAGTGGGGAAGGGTTGAAATAGCTGCTGGGTTTTTACTGCTATAGAAAGATTTACACTCACTTCCTGTCCCACTGACAGTGGTTTCACCAGACAGGAAGTGAGGAAAAAAACAGAACGAATGTAAACATGTAAACTGGTCCCTGGATGGCCGACAGCAATGACCATGTTGGCCCAGGGCACCTCCCTTCGTCTTTCTAAAACTGGAACAAGATTGGGTATCAAACTCTTTCATTATGGAGGAACTGCGCCATCTTGGCTACTCTCCTACTTCTGCATGAGGCCTTCTTCCAAGAACACTTTGTTGCTTTTTCAAATAAACAATTGATCACCTGCCGCCACGAATTAAGGTTGGGTGACGAATAATAAATAATAAAAAAAGGGGGGTCGGGGGGGGGGGGCTTTTGGTGCTGACGAACAAACAAAAAGGGGGATGCCATCCGGGGCCATGGGGACCACCGGGCCCCTTAGAGGTGGACGGGGCTTTGGGTGCTGAAGAAAAAAAAGGGGGATGCCATCTGAGCCCCTGGAGACCATTGGGCCCCTTAGGCCCCGTACACACGGTCGGACCAAACCAATGAGACTGGTCCGTCGGACCGTTTTCATCGGTTCACCTCTGAAGTGACCGTACGGCCTGATATGTGTACACACCATCAGTCCAAAATCTGATCGGATCAGAACGCGGTGACGTCAAACACACGACGTGCTGAATAAAACAAAGTTCAATGCTTCCAAGCATGCGTCGACTTGATTCTGAGCATGCCCGGGTTTTGAACCGATGCTTTTCTGTACTAACCATCGGTTTGGTCCGATGGGGCAGCGGTCCATCGGTTCGGTTTTGAAGCATGTTTAGAAATTTTGGACCGAAGGAAACCAGAATGATAGCCTATACACACGGTCGGTTTGGTCCGCTGAAAATGAACTTCGGTTCATTCTCATCGGACCAAACCGACCGTGTTTACGGGGCCTTAGAGGTCAGAGGGGGGCTTTGGGTGCTGACGTAAAAAAAAAGGGGGATGCCATCCGAGCCCCTGGGGACCACCGGGCCCCTTAGAGGTCAGGGGGGGCTTTGGGTGCTGATGAAAAAAAAAAAAAAAAGGGGGATGCCATCTAGGGCCCTGGGGACCACCGAGCCCCTTAGAGGTCGGGGGGGTTTTGGGTGCTGATGAAAAAAAAAAGGGGGATGCCATCCGGGGCCCTGGGGACCACCAGGCCCCTTAGAGGTCGGGGGGGCTTTGGGTGCTGATTAAAAAGAAGGGGGGATGCCATCCGGGCCCCTTACAGCCTTCCCAGCATGGCTGTGAAAATAGCAGGAACAGTCCCAAAAAAGTCCAGAACTAGGCAGGAGGACAGTCTTCTATGATGATCCTGCAGGAAACCGAAGAAAATACAGCCTCACGCTAAACAAACTACTGTATCTGTACATTCTGACCACAGGGGGTTATAGGCCTTATTAGACTTATCCAATCATCTTCCGTGTAGACTTGTGATGAGCCGGATTCTTCAGCTTCTTCTCCATCTTTGGTAATGGACTGCTGTATAGAACGTTGCTCACATTGTTGTATTAGCTCTATGCTATGCGGCATTCCACTGTGAGTCCAGGATGTGATCTATATCGGGGGGGGGGGGGGGGTTGTCACTGACATAATAGACTCAAAGAAACAAGCTGAATGGCGCTGATTAGAGTGTTAGGGGTAGATTCATAAAGAAGTTACGATGGCGTATCTATTGATACGCCGCGTAACTTCTAGGTTGCTCCGGCGTATCTTTTTTCTGTATTCAGAAAACAAGATACGCCGGAATTGGGCTAAGATCCGACTGGCGTAAGTCTCTTACGCCGTCGTATCTTAGTTGCATATTTACGCTGACCGCTAGGTGTCGCTTCCGTCGATTTACGCGAGGAATATGCAAATTAGGTAGATACGCCGATTCAGAAACGTACGTCCGCCCGGCGCATTTTTTTACGTCGTTTACGTTAGGCTTTTTCCGGCGTAAAGTTACCCCTGCTATATGAGGCGTATCCTATGTTAAGTATGGACGTCGTTCCCGCGTCAAATTTTGAAAATTTTACGTCGTTTGCATAAGTCGTTCGCGAATAGGGCTGTACGTAAGTTACGTTCGCGTCTAAAGCAATGATGATTTGCGGCGTAATTTCGAGCATGCACACTTCGTAAAAAACGTCAAATACGTGGGGTCACAAGTAACTTAAATAAAACACGCCCACATCATCCACATTTGAATTAGGCGGGCTTACGCCGGACCACATACGCTACGCCGCCGTAACTTAGGGCGCAAGTTCTTTATGAATACGGAACTTGCGCCCTAAGTTACGGCGGCGTAACGTATCTGAGATACGTTACGCCCGCAGAAATTTACGACGGGCTATTTGAATCTAGCTCACAATTTTTAGATGCATTTGCAGTGGGCTGACATGGACGAATGCTTTATGTGGACTATATAGTCACACAGCCATATCATATGTGCACACCTATAACAGTTCTCATCATAGAGTAAGTTACTTGAAAGTCCCTGAAGTGAGGATCGTATGCATGTAAAAGTCAGATTAAGCAAAGAACATTTTCTATCTCCTAAGGGGTAGAACAGCTGCAAAGCAGCTACAGCATGGCTCTGTTGTAATCACAAGCTCCAATGGGCATTGACATTATTCTGGCATTTGGTTTTCTTTTCTTGAAGGAGTTCAACTTGTTACATACGGAAAATCCTTTTACCAATAGTGAAGAATAAAAAAATTAAATACAATTATGAAACAGAAGCTTTCTTTTGGGTGCTTGATTCCTTGATATCATGCTACATTTAAATTGAGGAAATTCAACACAACTGGCCCAATCATTTACCCGCTTAACCACTTGCCTACTGGGCACATACACCCCCTTCCTGCCCAGACGAAATTTTAGCTTCCGGCACTGCGTCGCTTTAACTGACAATTGCGCGGTCGTGCGACGTGGCTCCCAAACAAAATGTACGTCCTTTTTTTCCCCAGAAATAGAGCTTTCTTTTGGTGGTATTTGATCGCCTGTGCGGTTTTTATTTTTTGGGCTATAAACAAAAACAAAAGCGTAAATTTTGAAAAAAAAACACAATATTTTTTACTTTTTGCTATAATAAATAGCCCATAAAAAAAAATAATAATAATTTTTATCTCAGTTTAGGCCGATACGTATTCTTCTACATATTTTTGGTAAAAAAAAAAAAAAAATCGCAATAACCGTATAGTGACTGGTTTGCGCAAAAGTTATATTGCCTACAAAATAGGGGACATAATTATGATTTATTTTTTATTTATTTTTTTACTAGGAATGGCGGCGATCTGCGATTTTTTTCGGGACTGCGACATTATGGCGGACACATCGGACACTTTTGACACATTTTTGGCACCATTCACATTTATACTGCGATCAGTGCTATAAATATGCACTAATTACTGTATAAATGTGACTGGGGCGAGGAAGGGGTTAAATGTGTACCCTGCATAGTGTTTCTAACTGTGGGGGAAGAGGACTGACTGGGGGAGGTGACCGATCTGTGTCCCTATGTACAAGGGACACAGCATCGGTCTCCTCTCTCCCTGACAGGACGTGGATCTGTGTGTTTACACACACAGATCCACGTCCTTGTCTGTGTAACCGCCGATCGCGGGTGCCTGGCGAACATCGCGGCGGCCAGACACGCGCATCGGCATCACAGTGATGCGGCTGGGCACGCGCGCGTCCCCCAGTGGCTGGAGGCCGTATATAGACGGCCTCCCGGCAATTGGGATCCACACTGCGGCCGTACAAAGTCGTAGGGCCAGCAGCAAGTGGTTAAAGTAATACTAAACCTGTATAATAATAATAATAATAATTCAGCATTGGGTGGTAAATGTAGCTTGTGCCATAAGCTGGACTGTCCTCTTTCCTCTGATTGTGATTCATTATGCATTCATTGGGTTTCCCTTAAAACTAGCAAATTGTTCATTTCTACCTGCTTCTGGGAAGTGTTCTCAAGTTGCCGGCTCACACAGGGGTAACATAACTTCCAGCGTGACTTTGCAAGACGACTCCAGTGCGACTTCTGCGTGACTTGGAGCGACTTGCAACGCGACTTCAAGTCGCCTCCAGGACAAGTGACTTTGCCAGTGGCCAATCAAACAATAATCAGCTCTGTGGGGGGGAGGGGTTTGCCTGAGAAAACTATTTTCTCTTCCTGTAAAGTTGCGGACAGAGATCCGACTTTGGAGGCAACTTCCATTGAAATCAATGGGTACAAGTTGCCTAGAAGTCGCCTTGAAGTAGTACAGGAACCTTTTCTAAAGTCGGAGCGACTTCAGTAGTGTACATTAAGACGGCTCCCATTCACTTTAATGGAATTTCTCATGTTGCACGACTTGGGGCAACTTGGGGCGACACAAGTCGGATCCCAAGTCACTGTAGTGTGAACCGACCCTAAAGACACCCAACATTTCATTGTCTCCTGAGAGGGTAAGTGCTACACTTAAAGTGGAGGTTCACCCTATAAAGAATTTCTAACACTACATCCAGCACCGTGCTGCATATAAAATGACACTGACCTTTATTTATTTTTTGCCGTAGATATCGTTTACCTGTGGAATTCACCGGTGCCGAATAGTAGTGAGGCGCTGTGTGCGCCGTCGTTTAACATGTCAATCAATTGGCATGTCAATAGGAACGCCCACTCCCGCGGGATTCCCTACCCGGAAGCCGCGGTGAATTCCACGGGTAAACGATATCTACGGCAAAAAAATAAAATAAAGGCCAGTGTCATTTTATATGCAGCACGGTGCTGGATGTAGTGTTAGAAATTTTTTATAGGGTGAACCTCCACTTTAAGGTCAAGTAAAGAATAAAGCTTAACTGAGGTCATAGAAATAGATATTCAATCACCTAGATATCATTCACACGACCTCCATTTTTATAGTATTATCCGTGTAGTCCTATAGGCAGACCCAGTGCTCTCTGCATTCGATAACCAGCAACAGAACGGTTCTGAATTCCCCATCCCCATCTTTTCAGTACAAGTCTATGTAGGAACAGCTGTGCTGAGGGGTGTGGCTGTTACTCAGCTCTGTAATGTTCCTTTAATTTTTATTGGTTCGTCGAGGTGTTGTATGTCACCGCGTTCTTGACGGTGGGAATTTGGTGTGACCGTGTGTATGCAAGCCAAGTTTGAGTGGAATTCCGCTTGTGTGTACAGGGCATTAGTGAAGTTTACAGATCCAGAACAGTGCCTGGGCCTGTTCTATGAATGGACTACATGCATGTTTCTAGGCTACATAATCCAACTATAATTCATAAGAGCAGCGTGACAAATTTCACTCATACTGCACATGTAATGCTCCCTGGCACTCGTAGCTATTACACCCAAGTATGATTTATGAGATAAATAGCATAGAAAAGCTGGTGCTTTACTGGCTGTGTCTACATTCTATTAGTACCAATTGGGGTTTTATAGAGATGAACTGTAGTTTAGAAAGGCGCTCATTTTGAGCTGCTTATATGTCATGCTCACACACCGAAAAGCATCCTCAGTTCAAAGACAGGTGACCAAAAGAAAGGCTGGAATGGTTTATTTATATACAATAGGCCTTATGCCGCGTACACACGATCATTTTTCGGGTTGTAAAAAACAAAGTTTTTTAAAAATGTCATTTAACCACTTAAAGTGGAGGTTCCCCCTAAAAAAAATTTTTAACAATACATTCAGAAGACTGATTACACTGCGGGTATGCTGTTTTTTTTGTTTTTTTTTCCGTACATACTTCGTTATCGCCGTTTCATCCCTCGGCTTCCGGGTAGGATTCTTTCGTGTCTGGGCGTTCCTAGTTGATTGACGTTCCTCTGAAAGACGCATACTTGACGTCACAACTTTCTGAAAGAAGCTGACTCTATACGGCGCCTGCGCAATGACGTTCGGCTTCTGTCGGAAAGTCGTGACGCGCAGTATGCGCCGGTCGGAGGAACGTCAATCAACTAGGAACGCCCAGTCCTGCAAAAATCATACCCGGAAGTCGAGGGATGAAACGGCAATAACGAGGTATGTACGAAAAAAAAAAAAAAAAAAACCCAAGCATACCCGCAGTGTAGTCAGTCTTCTGAATGTATTGTTAGAATTTTTTTTTAGGGGGAACCTCCGCTTTAACATATGTCATTTAACCTCCTGCACATATAAGTCGGCAGAATGGCACGGCTGGGCACAAGCACGTACCTGTACGTCCTCTTTAAGTTCCCAGCCGTGGGTCGTGGCTGTGGAACCCACGGACTCAATCGCCGCTGGAGTCCCGCGATCGGTCCCCGGAGCTGAAGAACGAGGAGAGCTGTATGTAAACACAGCTTCCCCGTTCTTCACTGTGGCGATGTCATTGATCGCGTGTTCCCTGATATAGGAAAACACGATCAATGATGTCACACGTCCAGCCCCGCCCCCCTACAGTTAGAAACACATATGAGGTCACACTTAACCCCTTCAGCGCCCCCTAGTGGTTAACTCCCAAACTGCAATTGTCATTTTCACAGTAAACAATGTATTTTACAGTAATAGCATTTTTTGCTGTGAAAATGACAATGGTCCCAAAAATGTGTCAAAATTGTCCGAAGTGTCCGCCATGATGTCACGGTCACGGAAAAAATTGCTGATCGCCGCCATTAGTAGTAAAAAAATGTTTTTCTAATAAAAATGCAATAAAACTATCCCCTATTTTGTAAACACTCTAAATTGTGCGCAAACCAATCGATAAACGCTCATTGCGATTTTTTTTATACCAAAAATAGGTAGAAGAATACGTATCGGCCTAAACTAAGGAAAAAAACGTTTTTTTTATATATTTTTGAGGGATATTTATTAAAACAAAAAATATCGCAAAAAATAAAAACCGCAGAGGTGATCAAATACCACCAAAAGAAAGCTCTATTTTTGGGAAAAAAAGAACGTCAATTTTGTTTGGGAGCCACGTCGCACGGCCGTGCAATTGTCAGTTAAAGCGACGCAGTGCCGAATTGCAAAAACTGTCTGGGTCCTTTACCTGCATTTTGGTCCGGGTCTTAAGTGGTTAAAACGATCGTGTGTGGGCTTCAGAGCATTTTTCGGGTTCTGAAAAACGCCAATTTTTTTTTCGAATATGCTCTATTTTTTCACGACTTTTTAAACCAGGGCTTTTTTTCAGGGGGAACTTGGGGGAACTCAGTTCCACCACCTCTGGCTCAGACCCTTTGGTGCCTGCTCACCACAATCACTTGTAAACACAGAAGTCTGGTTTCTGTGTTTACAAGTGACAGCTCTGCACTCTCTATGTAACCCCCCCTGAACTCTGCATGTAATGCAATCCAGGTATTTAATGCCCCTTTAAGACCCTTCTACTATTTGTGAAATCAGAACTGGGTCGTGGTTAAGTTCCTGCACCTATTTTCTGAGAAAAAAAGCTCTGTTTTAAACAATGTCGTTTTTCGGGTTGTAAAAAATGGTCGAGTGTGGGCTTTAACGGCGTGAAAAACCTGTGCATGCTCAGAAGCAAGTTATGAGACGGGAGCGCTCGTTCTGGTAAAACTACCGTTCATAATGGAGTAAGCACATTCATCACACTGTAACAGACTGAAAAGCGCAAATCGTCTTTTACTAACACAAAATCAGCTAAAGCAGCCCAAAGGGTGGCGTCATCCGAATGGAACTTCCCCTTTATAATGCCGTCGTACATGTTCTACGTCACCGCGCTTTGCTAGAGCATTTTTTTTTCACGGTCGTGTGTGGGCAACGTAGTTTTAATGATGAAGTTGAAAAAAATGTTGTTTTTTCTAGAGCCTGAAAAACATCGCTTTTTACAACCCGAAAAATGATCGCGTGTACGCGGCATGAGGGATAATAAAGGATGTAATTTTCATGTGTAGATCAACTCAACATAAGAGTGTCAAATGTACCCAAGATAAAGAATCCCATCATCCCATATATTTAACGCAAAAATGAAACAAATAGGTAATTGGGACTTTATGTTTCAAAGATGTTATTGAAATTTTGAAATATAGGTGCATTTAAACATACATATGCACATAATGAATAATGTAATTAATACAGAAATCCATATTTCTTAAAGAATAAACTTAAAACATGTATTCAAGAAATTCTAGACTAAAAAGGGTAAAATAAGGAAGAGAAAAAAAAAAGAGAGGGTGGTAAAAATTCACATGAGCCAATAAATGGATTATAAAGAGATAATATACCGTATTTATCGGGGTATAGCGCGCTCCCGCGTATAGCGCGCACCCCTAAACTTGACCCGGATTCCTGTGAAAAAAAGATTTTTTGTACTTACAGTTTTGGTGTCTTGCGCGGCGTCCATCGGCGGCCTCGTCGGATCCGGCGTCCGTCTGCGGCTTCGGGTGTCCTCTTCGTCGGGTCCGGCGTCCTTCTGCGGCGTCCTCCCCGCTCGTTTCCCGCGCCGAGTTTGAATACTGCACAGACATATACCGAGCGCAGTACACTCGTGTATCGTCGGGCAGGCTCGGCAACTCTCGCGCTGACGTCCTGTACGCTCAGGATGTCAGCGCGAGAGGCGCCGAGACTGCCCGAAGATACACGAGTGTACTGCGCTCGGTATATGCCGGCGCAGTATTTAAACTCGGCGCGGGAAAGCGGGTATCGGCGTATACCGCGCACCCACGATTTTGCCCTGATTTTCAGGGCAAAATAGTGCGCGGTATACGCCGATAAATACGGTAATCAGATTGAGTTATATTGAATTATTAGTTCAATGTTGAAATTCTGTAGAATTTTTAAAATGGATCCAACAAGCCCGTTTTTCATAAAAAGTTTTAGGAGATTCCCTGGCTTGCTGAATTAAAGGGTCACTAAAGGATTTTTTTTTTGCTGAAATGACTGTTTACAGGGTATAGAGACATAATAGGTAGCTGATTCCTTTTAAAAATGATTAAAAATAGATAAAAATCAATCATATAATGTGCCTGCAGTTTAGTTTCGTTTTTGCTGTTGTTTCCTGCTTCTGTGATGTACAGAGACAAAGAGCCAATAGGGCAGTGATGCGTTGTAAAACGAAACTGGATTGGTGCTGACACACAGTAATCACACCTCCTTGATTAGTCACCACAGTGAGAAATCTCCCAGTACTGTGGTGATCAGGAAACAGACAACCAGGAAGTGTTCAGAACAGAGAGGAATTACAGCAACATCAAAGCAAAAACGAACAATGAGGACATGAAACCAGGACTGCAGTAAGGTAAAGGAAGCCTTCCATTTCAGCAATGTTTGCTATTTTTCGTAACCATTCAGAGATACTAGGGGGTGAGTTTTTGGGACTTTATATATGCACTAGGGAGCCAAATGAGCAGAACAATCATTAACCACTTCCAGACCTGCGCACGACGATGTACGTCCTATTTTTAAAGACGGATATCTCGGTAACGGCAGCAGCTGCTGTCACAACCGAGGTATCCATCTTTAGGGTGCGCGGTCTGGAATCCGATAATGGCGGTCTCCGCGGCGGATTCACCGCGAGATCGCCGTTATCGGTGGCGGGAGAGGGGCCCCCCCCCCTCCCGCCGCTCTCCCGTGCCCTCCGCCGCTTACCGGAGCCGTCGGTAGCGGCGGAGGCGATCGGATGCTGTCGGCTGGTGAGCGGGGACGAGACTGAAGGAAAAATCTCCTTCGCCCGTCCCCATAGCTCGGCTGGGCGGAAGTGACGTCAAAACGTCAGTCCCGCCCAGCCTCTTAAAGAGACAAATTTTTTTTTTGGTCATTTGAAAAAATGACATTTTTTATTTTTTTTCTATTTTTTGCATTTAAGCCCAAATATGAGATCTGAGGTCTTTTTGACCCCAGATCTCATATTTAAGAGGACCTGTCATGCTTTTTTCTATTACAAGGGATGTTTACATTCCTTGTAATAGGAATAAAAGTGATAATTTTTTTTTTTTTTTTTTTTCAGTGTTAAAAATTCTAAAATAAATAAAAATAAATGCGAAAAGCAAAAAAAAATTTTTTTAAAGCGCCCCGTCCCGACGAGCTCGCGCGTAGAAGCGAACGCATACGCGAGTAGCGCCGACATATGAAAACGGTATTCAAACCACACAAGTGAGGTATCGCCGCGATCGTTAGAGCGAGAGCAATAATTTTAGCCTTAGGCCTACTCTGTAACTCAAAAAATGCAACCTGTAGAATTTTTTAAACGTCGCCTATCAAGATTTTTAAGGGTAAAAGTTTGACGCCATGCCACGAGCGGGCGCAATTTTTAAGCGTGACATGTTGGGCATCATTTTACTCGGCGTAACATTATCTTTCAAAATATATAAAACAATTGGGCCAAATTTATTGTTGTCTTATTTTTTAATTCAAAAAAGTGAATTTTTTCCAAAAAAAGTGCGCTTGTAAGACCGCTGCACAAATATGGTGTGACAAAAAGTATTGGAATGACCACTATTTTATTCTCTAGGGTGTTAGAAAAAAAAAATATATAATGTTTGGGGGTTTTAAGTAATTTTCTAGCAGAAAAAAATGTTTTAGTCTTGCAAACACCGAATCTGAAAAACACCTAAGGTCTGGAAGTGGTTAAATACAAAAATGCTTTTGGACAATTACAGTCATTTGAATAACATGTCATAGTTGGCATTTAAGGTGGTACACATTTTGCTGGTCAATCTGCCAGGACCATAAATATTGTGTTCGCAGAGCTATTCGATAATATATTTGTATAATGGTATCACATAGACATGTGCATTCGTTTTCGTCCGAATTTCAGGTATTTTCGTTATCATTTTAACACATGATAACGAAAGCACAGAAAATGAAAACCGAAAGATCCGACATAAACAAATGCTTTATTTTCGTTTTCGTTGCGGTCGAATGTGCCTAACCTTAACTCTATTAGTCCAATATTATTCTACATAGAGAGAAAAGATTTGACATAGAGAGAGAAGATTCAACATTATAGAGACATGAAGAAGAGTCGACATAGAGAGAAAAGATTCGACATAGAGAGACGTGAAGATTCGACATAGAGAGACATGAAGGGACAATTTTTTTTTTTTTAAAGATTCTGTCAAATCTTCTTCTTCTTCTTCTTCTTCTTCTTCTTCTTCTTCTTCTTCTTCTTCTTCTTCTTCTTCTTCTTCTTCTTCTTCTTCTTCTTCTTCTTCTTCTTCTTCTTCTTCTTCTTCTTCTTCTTCTTCTTCTTCTTCTTCTTCTTCTTCTTCTTCTTCTTCTTCTTCTTCTTCTTCTTCTTCTTCTTCTTCTTCTTCTTCTTCTTCTTCTTCTTCTTCTTCTTCTTCTTCTTCTTCTTCTTCTTCTTCTTCTTCTTCTTCTTCTTCTTCTTCTTCTTCTTCTTCTTCTTCTTCTTCTTCTTCTTCTTCTTCTTCTTCTTCTTCTTCTTCTTCTTCTTCTTCTTCTTCTTCTTCTTCTTCTTCTTCTTCTTCTTCTTCTTCTTCTTCTTCTTCTTCTTCTTCTTCTTCTTCTTCTTCTTCTTCTTCTTCTTCTTCTTCTTCTTCTTCTTCTTCTTCTTCTTCTTCTTCTTCTTCTTCTTCTTCTTCTTCTTCTTCTTCTTCTTCTTCTTCTTCTTCTTCTTCTTCTTCTTCTTCTTCTTCTTCTTCTTCTTCTTCTTCTTCTTCTTCTTCTTCTTCTTCTTCTTCTTCTTCTTCTTCTTCTTCTTCTTCTTCTTCTTCTTCTTCTTCTTCTTCTTCTTCTTCTTCTTCTTCTTCTTCTTCTTCTTCTTCTTCTTCTTCTTCTTCTTCTTCTTCTTCTTCTTCTTCTTCTTCTTCTTCTTCTTCTTCTTCTTCTTCTTCTTCTTCTTCTTCTTCTTCTTCTTCTTCTTCTTCTTCTTCTTCTTCTTCTTCTTCTTCTTCTCGCCTTCAATGACAGATTCGACATTAATTGTGCCTAACCTTAACTCTATTAGTCCAATATTATTCTACATAAAGAGACAAGATTCGACATAGAGAAAAAAGATTCGACATAGAGAGACATGAAGGGACAATTTTATTTTATTTTTTTAATTACACCTGCGGTGGTATAACGTAAATGGGATACGTTACGCTGCCGCAGCGTAACGTATTTCTCTCTGAATCTGGCCCAAAATACTTATGATCCTGACCCACGAAACACGTAAACCAAAATGAATGGGAGAACTGTAGGACTTTCTTTTGAAGAGGAATTGGCATTAAAAGGACATGGACCTAATATAGTTTCTGAAAGACTGTGGGCTAATTAGTGAGTATCAAGGAAAAGGTTCCTAGGTTTATCTCCCTCTTTTGCACCAAAAGCCTACAAGCAGCGAAGTTGGGGTTATTTTGGATTTTGAACAGTCAAAAATTGGCTAATAAATAAGGATTTATGAGTCCAAGCTGCATGATCTCCAGAATATGAACCAATGAAATAAATAAAATATCTTTGGGTTAGCACTGATGAGAGTTCAGAGCTGCTATAACTTGCACATACAAGTGTTTATCAAAAAACGTGTGGCCTTTATGTATCTAGCCAGCAGTTACGTAGCTTGCCACAGGGCATCAAAACGTCTGAGAACTGTATTGAGATTCTAATTTGGATAGTCATCTAGTCAGACAGAAAGAATCCACAAGAGACTATAAATAAAAAAAAAAATAACACCTTCTGATCATTTACTTTGTGTTTGTGAGCGAATATTTAAAGGTCTGACAGGAGGCTAAAAGAAAGGGAAATTGTATTTTGTGATTCTATGAATTCTTTGAAAAAAGTACTCAGTCAATCCTCTGCTAAATTGTATTTACCAAATTTAGGTGCATAGCTCCAATGTTCATTAAAGTGGTTCTAAATCCTTGATTTTTTTTTCATGAAAATAATAAACACATCATACCCAAAAAAAAGTTTTATTTATTTTTTTGCTGTCACAATGTAGAGTATAAGATTTCCTATAATCTGTGCCCAGTCTTGCCACACAGAGTTAATCAAGCTCTGAGCAATCCTCTTTTATTGTTCAGTGAAATACAACAGACTTCCAGAAAAAAACCTGTCTAAATAAAAAGTCCTTACCGTCCCCTTGCTTCGAGTGACAAGTTATTTACATATCTCGTGCACTAGCCTGGACACATGCACATTCCTGGATGTTTATCATAATATTGGGAGGGGGGGGATACACAGTTCATTGTGACAAGGAAATGTATGGTGCAATGAACAGCTAGCAGAATATACTCAGGATTGCTCAGCGCTGGATTAACTCTGTGTGGCAAGACTGGGCACAGATTATAGGAAATCTTATTCTCTACATTGTTTACATCCACTTTAAGGTTATATTTGTCTAGAATTAGACCTACTGTATATATTTTATTATGCAAACTTTGTGGTCCAGATTGGCAGATGAGCCTAAGAAATTGAACGGAAGGTATATTATTTAGACCCAGAAACCCTGAGGACCAAGGTACAACCAAAGATAAAAGTGAATCTGGTCAGAAAGTGCATATAAAATCAGGGCCGCCATCAGGAAGCCCTTACACAGCTTCATGCATGGGCCCCCGGATTAAGAATTGAAAAGCGGGGGGGGGGGGGGGGCGCCGCGAATTGAAAAGCGGGTTTGGGTGCTGACAAACAAAAAGAAAAGGGGGGTGACATCCAGGCCCCTTACAGGTATACTGACAGAAATAAAAGGGGGATTGCCATCTGGGCACCTGGGAACATCCGGGCCCCTTACAGGTATACTGACGGAAAAAAAATAGAAAAAAAAAGGGGGGGTGCCATCCGGGCCCCTTACAGGTGTACTACCTGTACCCCCCTAATCTTGGCCCTGTATAGAATAGATATAGGAGAGTTCTAAGGATATTCTGGCAATCTACAGGGTGGGCCATTTATATGGATACACCAAAAACAAAAGTTAGATTCAAAATGGCCGACTTCAAATTAACCGCCATGGTCACCACCCATCTTGAAAAGTTTCCCCCCTTACATATACTAATGTGCCACAGACAGGAAGTTAATATCACCAACCATTCCCATTTTATTAAGGTGTATCCATATAAATGGCCCACCCTGTACATTGGGGGAAATGTAGGCTTTACAAGCATAAATAATTGAGTTAGTAGGACTGATGAGAGGCAGCATTTTGTGATATGCCAGCTTAGTGGATTTGAGAATTAACCGTTATTTTTAAATAGCAGAGTGTAGCTATTTGTCTCTGAGGGTCTAACAGAAATAAAGATTGCAACAGAAACATAATGGGGAGTGGTATTGAACACATTGAATTATATATTTAAAGAATCAATAAAACATGCTATAGGCAAAAATACTTCTCTGATCATATATAAGGATTTGAAATGGGAATATTGGAAAACTTGAATGTGAACAAATAACTCCACATAGAGCTCCAAACTCCTACTTTCAAAAGGAAAAGGCGAGCCGTACGCTAACCAGGGGTTTACAGAAGAATCCCGATATAATGGCAGCCTGATGACTTTGACCCTAAGCACTGATATGAGTTGGAACATTTAAATAAATCAGAGTGGAGGTTTTTATATGGTGAGCAGGTCCCTTTTATCCTTTTGAAAGATGGTGCTTGGATTCCTAAGATTGGCCAACATCCATTGGGAGCCTGCTTCCGGAGTTGAGGTGTGTTGAGAGCAACAGGTTTGTTGTTTTGGAACAACTTGTAAGGCCCCTTTCACATGGGGCGGATCAGTAATGATCCGCCCCGTGAACCTCCGCTTGCTCAGCGGGGATCGCTCCGTTGATCCCCGCTGAGCCGGCGGATGACAGGGCGGTCCCCACACACTGTGCAGGGACCGCCCTGTCTTTTCTCTGCTCTCCCCTATGGGGGGATCGGATGAACACGTATGTCCGTGTTTACCCGATCCGATCCACCAGATGGATGGAAAAGTAGGTTTTTCCTCCGTCACACTTTGGCGGATCTGAGCGGTCGGTTGGATGTCAGCGGGCATGTCACCGCTGACATACGCGGCTCCATAGAGGATCACAGAGCGCCCGTTCAGGTCCGCCTAAAAAACCTGGACGGGCCACCGGTGTGAAAGAGCACCTAAGGGTCATATTCCATTTTTTTCCTTCCCCCCCTTCTTTTCCCCCCTTCCTTTCCCCCCTTCCTTTCCCCCCTTCGCCCTCCCCCTCCCCCCCACACTCCCCCCCCACCCTAATTAACCCTATTCCCCTTCCCCACCTCTTTCTATGCCATGTCTTTTCTCTCCACCCCTGGAACTAGTTTATGTATCAGGTCTTTCCACCCATATTATGCCCTTTTACCTAGAACTTTTTCCGCATAATCCCCCTTGTCCGCCACGGGGGGGGGAATTTTCTCTGCGCGGCTTGATTCCGTTCTGGACCATCGACCTTTTGGGTGAGCAACCTATATATTGTGTGCTGTATTATTATTACTGTTGAATTATATTGTTTTTGTGTCTTATTGTATTATTTGTTTTATAGATTAGTCCTCCTGAGGAAGCAGTATTACACCGCAAAACTACAGGGTGGGCCATTTATATAGATACACCTTAATAAAATGGGAATGGTTGGTGATATTAACTTCCTGTTTGTGGCACAATAGTATATGTGAGGGGGGAAACTTTTCAAGATGGGTGGTGACCATAGCGGCCATTTTGAAGTCGGCCATTTTGAATCCAACTTTTGTTTTTTCAATAGGAAGAGGGTCATGTGACACATCAAACATATTAGAAATTTCACAAGAAAAACAATGATGTGCTTGGTTTTAACATAACTTTATTCTTTCATGAGTTTTTTACAAGTTTCTGACCACTTATAAAATGTGTTCAATGTGCTCCCCAGTGACATGCGTTAATATCACCAACCATTCCCATTTTATTAAGGTGTATCCATATAAATGGCCCACCCTGTAGTTGAGAAAAAAAGACAGATACCTCTTGGGGGAACCCTGAGTACGTGTTTTTTTTATTTTAAAATGTACTTTGTATGTCATGTAATAAATATATTTTTTACATAACATTGCATGTTGTTGTTTATCAGTACCGAGATAGTCCATTATATTACATTGTGAGGGAACTGTGTAGGTTAGCCTCAGCAACTATCCCTATGTTCCCACCCCTTTCTGGTCCTCCACAGTGAAGTGCTTGAAGAAGTTCTACAAGTTTCCAAACCTTTCATTTTTATTTTATTAAAGCGGAGCTCCACCGTAAAAAAATAAATAATTAAAAGCCAGCAGCTACAAATACTGCAGCTGCTGACTTCTAATATTAGGACACTTACCTGTCCTGGAGTCCAGCGACGTCGGCAGCAGAGGACGAGCAATTGCTCGTCTCTCGGCTGCCCCCACTGCCATCCTCGATGAGGGGATCAGGAAGTGAAGCATTGCGGCTTCACTGCCCGGTTCCCTACCGCACATGTGTGAGTCGCGCTGTGCCGTCCTCGCTGGTCCCCGCTGTGTTTTAGGAGCCGTGTGTTTCCCAGAACACAACGGGGGGGGGAGTGGCATACTGCCCACAGGTCCCCACAGAGTGTATTCACGAAAGTGGGTGCAAATACCTGTCTTAGACAGGTATCTGCTCCCCCCTGAAAGGTGGCAAATGTGACACCGGAGGGGGGGAGGGTTCCGATGAGCTGAAGTTCCACTTTAGGTTGGAGCTCCACTTTAAAATTGGTCCAAAGCAAATTCCCCCCTGCCCCATGGCAGGTAAGAGTGGGCTCATAATAGCAAGACCAGTAGGTTTTGTCAACAGAGTCATGACACTGGAAGACTCTGAATAGAACCAAAGGAACAGATACGAAATCTGGGCAGAGAGGAACCCAGGAAGGGAGCAATAAATTCCCTACTGCAGTGTGTTCTCTGAGATTTGCTAGCAAATCTTTAAGCCCATCTAAAACCAAAAGCAAAACTGTAATATATTGCAGATTACCAGTCCTTGGGGAAGCCTATTTGAAATATCTCTGCTTTCAGTGACACCAGAATTAAATATGCCTGCACAGAACTTTTTCAGAGAAGGAGTATTGAGCTTAAAAGGAAGGATTATTATTGATCCCTGTACAGCTCTCAAAAGACACGGGAAAGGTTATATTTTCAAACTGGCTAACTTTGTAGGATATATTAAAGGAATAGGGTGTTTTAGTATTGTAACTATCCTTTAAAGTGGAAGGACAATCTTTTTTTTTTTTTTTAAACTTGTACCTACAGGTAAGACTATAATAAGGCTTACCTGTAGGTACAGTGAATATCGCCTAAGCCTGCACCGTTTAGGAGATATTCACACTGTGTGCAGTCAATGACATCACCGACGCTTGCCCTCTGAAGAGAGGGCATACCTGTGGCATCCCTTCAGAGCTCTGTGCCGCGGCTTTGACTTCCGCGCACTTGTGCATGGGAATGATGTCATCGTAGCTTGGCCAGTCAGACGAATGGAGCATGTGAACATGGAAGGAAGACGTTGATTTGGTTAAATAAGATATATTTTGCAATGACGCACCTCTCTCTTTGCACCCTAAAAGTATATGTATGTGGGGAGGTGCTGGGTGATGTGGTGGCAGTAATTACACAGACTCTGGTTGTAGAGAACAGAACTTGTATTAATGCAGAATCCAGTAATTCACAACAATCCCAACGGGAAGGCACCTTGATGTGGATTAATTAATTGATTTCCTGACAATCTCAGGCTAACCCATCTCTGCCGCCTGATTCAAATTAATAAGGTGAAATATGTGGACCAGACAAAAGATTCACATGCTCACCTTCCAACGTTCAACAGCCAAGAGAGCGAGCTATGGCCCCCACAGCTTTATTAAAAGCATAGAATCACAAAACATGCATTGATTGGTTCACATTATACAGACACACCCACTCCTCCCTCCTCCCCTGTGTGGCTTGCCCTTGGCATGAAGCTTCTCATTGGTCAGTTCATATAAGGGATGGTTTCTTCTCACAAGTCCATTCCAGGGAAGCTGCACACACATCCTCTTTATAAGTCCACGTGACATAAAAGTTCATTGTCAGCTCAGCACGTTTTCTTCCAAGCGTCACACAGAGGGGGAAGGGGTGGTTTTTCTCTTCCATACAGAGCAAGGAACGAGAAGGGGGTTTTGGAATAAAAGCCATCTAGGAATGCAGTGGGGGGGAAGGGCTGAACACATTTGAAAGATGAGAAGCAGAAGGAGAAAATGGAAGATGAACTTTCCTTTATCCCTTTGGTATATCCATCCAAGTTGAAATATACTTAAAAAAACATATCTGACAAATCTTATCAAGGAAAACAAGCAGTATTGATCATTCCCATACATGCATATGCATAATGCGTATAAAACAAATAAACAGTATGAGGAATATAGAAAGAGAAACATTTCATGGATTCTAATCATAACATAAAATAAAATTTTCATTTTAGCACGTCCATCACAACCTGACCGCACAAACTCATGGCAAGTAACAGCCATGTGTAGCAGAGAAGGTCTCAGATGTGCCGACAGCATCTGTCTTCAGGGGCGGAATGTGGCCAGGCCAGTCCGGAAACCTAACAGAGAGGTCTCCAGGTAGGATGGTTTGTCCCTATCTGTTCCCTACTAGTCTGGAACCTCTCCCTGCTGCTATTTACTATGCGTGTGAGACGGGGGACCTGTCCTTCACTACCCACATGCAAAATGCACACCAAGCCTAGGGGCCAGGGCCATAATTAGGCTCTGCCTGATCCAAGGTGGCTGCCGGAGTCTCCAATTGGATAGCTTCCCCAGTGACTCAAGAAACCATAGAGGAACCATGTTGCTCTTGACTTCCTCTCCCCCTGCAAGGCTGCTGCAGTTGAGCGCCACCTGCAGTGGAGAAAGTAGACTGCACCTGCCTACATGTATCCAAATATCACAACGTAAGACTACTCCTAGACAGAGAAATAACCAAGAACAGTATGAACAAGAGATCTTCTTTTCCAGGCTTCAATCATATGATCAAGAAATGTATACTTTTCTATGGGAAAACAGGGAAATAAGAAATGTATACTTTTCTATGGGAAACAGGGAAATAAACCCTGCTCTTTCACAGTAATTTTATCATGTTAAAAAGATTCTGAAGGGGATATTGAGCAATTTCGATACCCATTATTGTTTTCTGCTTAAAGTGGATATAAACCCGAATTTTTTTATATATTTTTTTGCTGGCTGGAGTATAAGATTTCCTATCATCTGTGCCCAGTCTTGCCACACAGAGTTAATCCAGCTCTGAGCAATCCTCTTTTATTGTTCAGTGAGATAAATCTTGACAAACAGAGAAGAATTTTGTCGAATCCTCCCCCTTGCTTTGAGTGACAGCTTATTTACATATCTCATGCACTAGCCTGAGACAGGCATTATTTTTTAATTCCCACCCCCCACTCCTTTTCTGAAGTCATGTGGTTACTTTTCTGGATTTTGACTGGATGTTAGTGATCATAGCAGAATTTAGTGTAAGGAATACACAAGAGAAAATGCATGTTGACAAGGGGAGTGTAGAGGTGGGCGGGGAGTCTACTGACACCACGACTCCACCCACCGAGCTCCAGACAACAGACCCACCCACAGAATCTGCATTTTTTCAGTTCTTATAACAGACAGAGGGGAAACATTTGACAGGTAAAGATACATGCAGGAGGCATCTATGTCCTTTTAGATCAGCACTATGGCAGTAGTTTCGAAAGGATGAGAGGGAGTTTACATCCACTTTAACAAATTCTTCTAGTATTTCCCAGCTACAACAAAAGAAGATCGAACTGGTCCTATTGCTTGGGAATATTGTATCATGTATGGCTGCACAAACCCTTCAAAAATGCTTTTAATCTGACTTCATCAAATGCAGTAATTGTATCCATCTATCCCAACACTCTTAGGCAACATTTTTGTATTACAACCTCTCTGGTTTGTGAGATGACCTGAGGAATCAGTAGGCTTACATTACAAATGCAAGGCAAGATGCTTCTAGCTGAGCAATTAATCACTGACACAAAGGAATTTCTCCTCTCCAGATGGGGAATCCATCCAAAAACCAAGAAAAATAATCGGGCTAATTAATTCTTATCTGCAAAGAGCAATTAGATAAATGACCTAAAAAAGTCCTGTCACCCCTAGTGAGCCACAGAGTTTCTAAATAGAATAATGTATCTGAGTGTCTCTTCACTGACTCATTTGCACCGAGGAGAAAAAAAAAGATCACATAGAAGAAGAAATAGATAGAGAGGAGGTTAATTAGTGCTACAGACAACATTTAATATTAAATATGCTGTCAATATTATCTGATCCACCATATCTTTCCTCTGCTTATTACATAGCAGGTTTGCAACACTGTTTTGGATAACGCCATTGTCCCCAATATATAGACATTTCATAAGTAAATGTAACAACCAACTCCTAGTAACACGAGTAATCATTCATTGTTTAACAACATCATTGTTCCTTGCATTGTCATCCGGGGCCCTGGGGATCTCCGGACCCCTAAAAAAAAAAAAATGGCCCTTTAATAAAAAAATTAATAAAAATATATTTAAAAAAAAATATTATAAAAATATATTTTTTTTAAAAAAAAGGGGGGTTGCCATCTAGGGCCCTGGGGACCTCTGGGCCCTTTAATAATAATAAAAAAGAAACCTCTGGGCCCTTTGATAAAAAAATAAATAAAAAAATATATAAAAAAAATAAATAAACATTTATAAAAAAATATATATATAAAAATAAAAAATAAAAAGGGGGGTTGCCATCCGGGGCCCTGGGAAACCTCTGGGCCCCTGGGAACCTCCGGACCCCTAAAAAAATTGTCCCTTTTAATAAGAAATAACATATAAATATATTAAAAAAAAATATATGATGGCCCGGATTCACATACATTGGCGCATATTTATGCCGGCGTAGCGTATCAAATATATGCTACGCCGACGCAGCGCACAGAGGCAAGCACAGTATTCACAAAGCACTCGCCCCCAATCGATGTTTGGGCGTATCTAGTTTTGTGGGCACGGCGCACAGATACGACGGCGCATACTTACACTTACGCGGCGTATCTCGAGATACGTCGGCGTAAGTGTTTTGTGAATCCGGGCCGATGTTGTCTGTGTGATACAGACTTTGATTATTCACTCTGAGTATCCTTGAGACTTTGAGTATCCAGTGCCAGATGTTCCATCAGACACAGAAGGCCACTGCCATTGGGTGGGACATGCAAGAAGATGGCTTTCTATAAAGAAGATGGCTTTCTATAAAGCTACAGCAACATAATTTATCTTCATTATAAAAAATAAGTATGGTCATCTAGTATAAGCTTATTTTTAAATTATTGTGTCCTAATATTCTAAGCCAGTTTAGGTAAAAGTTAAAAATCTTCTGCATAAATGAGGTAACACTAAGCAAAAGGCTGATGCTTTGGGTATCAAAAGCTCTATGACAGGGGTGCCAAACTCAATTTCATTGCGGGCCACATCAGCGTAAGGCCGCATGCACACTGGACGTTAAAATGACGTTATGAAAACGCCAGTAGCTTTGCAGTGAGTTTTTCAACTTTTTTCAATGTTCTTACAATAGCTTTTTTAGCGTTTAATAGCATTTTTTTGCGTTTTTTTTTAACAGCTGAAAAACGTCTCTCAGAACCCACTAGTTTTGTTTTGTTTTTTTACTTCTCAAAAGCGCCACAGCCCAAAACTGCTGGTAACAGCCTATGGGCCAGATTCAGGTATAATCGCCTATCTTTAGGCGGGCGTAGCATATCTCAGATACACTACGTCGCCGTAAGTTTGAGCAGCAAGTTGTGTATTCACAGGTATAGTACTTGCTCTTAAACTTACGGCGGCGCAGTGTAACTGGGCCGGCGTAAGCCCGCCTAATTCAAAATAGGCTGGCTGGGGGCGTGTACTATGTAAAATAGTAGTGACCCCACGTTCGAACGGCCATTCTTTTACATGGGGTCACGGTTAATTATAATACAACACGCCCACTACCTTCCTAGTTTGAATTAGGCGGGCTTACGCTGGCCCATTTACGTAACGCCGGCGTAAATATGGGAGCAAGTGCTTTGTGAATACTCAGCTTGCCTCTCACTGTTACGTCGGCGTAGCGCATATGAGATGCGCTACACCGGCACAAAAATACGCCGCTGTCTATGAATCTGGCCCATTATGTCTGCCAATAAGATGTAAAGTCATGTCATGCCCTGCAAATGTGTAAAAAAAAAAAAAGGGAATAAATGTGAAACAGTGGTATCATTTTAAGGTAAGTTAAGAACTTTGGGCCAGATTCACAAAAGGGATACGACGGCGTATCTGCTGATACGCCGTCGTATCCTTGTTTCTATCTATGCGACTGATTCATAGAATCAGTTACGCATAGATAGCCCTTAGATCCGACAGGTGTAATAGTTTTACACTGTCGGATCTTAGGATGCAGTACCGCGGCCGCTGCTGGGGGGAGTTTGCGTCGTAAACCAGCGTCGGGTATGCAAATTAGCAGTTACGGCGATCCACAAAACTTTTTCCCGTCGTTACGTCGCCGCAAGTGTTAGTTTGCCGTCGCAAAGATAGGGCACCTTTTACAAAGTATAAACTTACTACACCATGTAAAAGTATACCCGTCTTTCCCGCGTCGCTTTTGAATTTTTTTTTAATATTTTTTTTTTTTCCGGCGCAAGTCTTTTTTTCACGTCGCGATTCACAAAACGTCGGCACGTCGTAGTTTCGCGCAAAGCACGTCGGGAAATTTGCATCGGGAGCATGCGCAGTACGTCCGGCGCGGTAGCGCGCCTAATTTAAATGGTACCCGCCCCATTTGAATTGGCCCGCCTTGCGCCGGACGGATTTAGGATACACCGCCGCAAATTTCCAGGTAAGTGCTTTGTGGATCGGGCACTTAGACAGAAAATTTGCGGCGGTGTAACCTAAATCGGTTACGTTACGCTGCGCCCGGGCTACGTGAATCTGGCCCTGTGTTATCTACCAATTAGAAGTGATTATTCACTAATGAGGGGTACGTAAACTGCAATTTGGTTAGTTGCAATGGTTAAGCACACTTTGCAAATGATCAACGCTCCTTCCAGTCTTATACTCATCTTATGACAGATAGACACAGCCTGTTCAGATATAAGTTTAATGTGCTACTGTTTGTAGGTGAGAGGTCTTCTTTAATGATAAAGGATAGCTGCACGGCTAATTACCTGCTATTGTATTCCAGCACTTATCAGGCCTTCGTGAGACACGTTCACATCCAAGAATGGCGAAAAGTGTTAACGGTTTCTCTCGAGGGACAACTGTGACAGAAAATTTTCTGTTTCAAGAAAGATTATGGCGTGTATTATTCTGATATTTCACACAGCAATTAGGCAGGGTATGCTTGTTTACATAGTTCTAATGACCACATAATTGCCGGTATTTTATTCGATTAATGATTTATTTGATAGTTTCTATTTTTTCTTTAAAGGAAATATTTTCTTTTTTTTATTGTTTTTTTTTTTTATTTCTTTGTACTGCTTTATTTCCTGGCTCGAGAAAAAAGGTATTATTTTCAGTGGCAAAAGATGAAAGGGTTTTTTTTTGTGCAATTTCTCATGAGAGTAACAACAGTGAGTGGACAGACACAAAGTGATATTTAGTTTAACATGAGTTACAGCAAATGTGCATATAAAAAGTAAAACGCATATAAAAAGTATTTCATCAACTTGAAAAGAGAAAATGGTCAAAGAATGCAACTTCTCTAGGAGGTTGTGTAAATCACTATATACCCTATATACTCGAGTATAAGCCGACCCGCGTATAAGCCGGGGGCCCTAATTTTACCACCAAAAACTGGGAAAACTTATTGACTCATCTTACTCAACTTATTGAGTATAAGCCTAGGGTGAGAATGCAGTAGCTACAGTAAGCGGAAAAGAGGGTCAACAATGCCCATTTGCAGCTTCACTGTGCCCATTGCAGTCTTACTGCGACCATTCTGTCTGTGCCCATTGTAGCCTTACTGTGCCCATTGCAGCCTTACTGTGCCCATTCTCACTGTGCCCATTGCAGTCTTACTGTGCCCATTGCAGCCTCACTGTGCCCATTCTCACTGTGCCCATTGTAGCCTTACTGTGCCCATTGCAGCCTTTCTGTGACCATTCTGTCGGTGCCCATTGTAGCCTTACTGTGCCTATTGCAGCCTTTCTGTGACCATTCTGTCGGTGCCCATTGTAGCCTTACTGTGCCCATTGCAGCCTTACTGTGCCCATTCTCACTGTGCCCATTGCAGCCTTACTGTGCCCATTGCAGCCTTACTGTGCCCATTCTCACTGTGCCCATTGCAGTCTTACTGTGCCCATTGCAGCATCACTGTGCCCATTCTCACTGTGCCCATTGTAGCCTTACTGTACCCATTCTCACTGTGCCCATTGTAGCCTTACTGTACCCATTCTCACTGTGCCCATTGCAGAATCAGAGTACCTGTTTTCTTGACAGGCTGTGGGCATCCATTTTGCAAAAGTCGCGGCTTCCTCCTGGTTCCATTTCGTGATAGTCAGTGTACTTGTCGGGTCACGGGTGTCCATTTTTCAAAAGTCACGGCTTCCTCCTGGTCCGTGATAGGCGTTTGACACTGTGTTCTGCTACTGCCTATCACGGAGGTCCTCTCATCCTCGGACTCAGTTTCCCAGCAGACACTGTGTTCAGTGTTCCGCCAATCACGGACCTTCTTTCATACTCGGACAAGAGGACCTCCATGATAGGCGGAACACTGAACACAGTGTCTGCTGGGAAAGTCAGAGGATGAGAGGACCTACTTGATAGGCGGTAGCTGAACACAGTGTCAAACGCCTATCATGGACCAGGAGGAAGCCGTGACTTTTGAAAAATGGACGCCCGCGACCAGACAGGTACACTGACTCAAGTATAAGCCGAGGGGGTATTTTTAACCTAAAAAAAACTTGGCTTATACTCGAGTATATACGGTGGGCCAGATTCACAGATATCTGCGGCGGCGTAACGTATCCCCTTTACGCTACACCGCCGCAAGTTTTCAGCGCAAGTGCCTGATTCACCAAGCACTTGCGTGTAAACTTACGGCGGTGTAACGTAAAGCCGTCCGGCGCAACCCCGCCTAATTCAAATGGGGCGTGTACCATTTAAATTAGGCGCGTTCCCGCGCCGAACGTTCTGCGCATGCTCCGTGTGAAAATTTACCGACGTGCTTTGCGCAAAATTACGGCGCCCCGACGTATTTTTTGAAAACAACGCAAACTCCACCCAGCGGCCGCCAGAAAATTACACCTAGGATCCGAAGGCGTACGAAGCCGTACTCCTGTCGGATCTTAGCCAAAAGCCGTCATATCTTTTTTGTGAATTACAAATAAAGATACGACGCAGCAAATTTGAAAATACGCCGGAGTATCAGTAGATACTCCAGCGTATTTCCTGTGAATCTGGCCCGGTACCTGTCTGAAACATAGATCCTTCTCTGTCTGCCAATTACACCTTCTGAAAGACATTAATATATCATAGAGCCAATACTATTCATATAAGAGCCTTAAGCTGACCATATTCAGGCCAATCAGCAGGGACTGGCTGAGGTTCAATCAATATATGCGCAGGCAGATTACATAGTTAGTCAGGTTGAAAAAAGTCACAAGTTCATCCAGTTCAACCATAAAGTAAATGAAATATCGTACAATCCAATATACCCAATTCTATACCCACAGTTGATCCAGAGGAAGGCAAAAAACCCCATCAGAGCATGCGCCAATTTGCTACAGTAGGGGAAAAAATTCCTTCCTGATCCTCAGACAGGCAATCAGATTTTCCCTGGATCAACTTTACCTATAAATGTTAATACTAGGGTTGTCCCGATACCGATACCAGTATCGGTATCAGGACCGATACTGAGCATTTGCGGGAGTACTTGTAAATGCCCCTGATGCCAGATCCGATATTATCCCCCCCGCCGCCATCGCCGCAATGCCGCCGCATACCGCAACGCCCCCGCCGCCTATTTATTCAGCGTGTGGGGAACATTACAGCTTTCATTTGAATCGCTGTCTGTTCCCCGCTGCGCCACTTATAGACGGGTGATCTGTCTATCAAAGTGCAGATCACCCGTCCAATCCCGAGCAAGGGGGAGTGTCTATACGCGGCGCGGCGGGGAACAGACAGCTATTCAAATGAAAGCTGTAATGTTCCCCGCACACTGATTAACTAGGCGGCGGCATCTAGGTATGGGTAGACATGGCTGCATATGTGGGGGGACTTGGCTGCATATATGGGGGACATGGCTGCATATGTGGGGGACATGGCTGCATATGTGGGGGACATGGCTGCATATATGGGGGACATGGCTGCATCTGTGGGGGACATGGCTGCATCTGTGGGGGACATGGCTGCATTCGTGGGGGACATGGCTGTATATGTGGGGGACATGGCTGCATCTGTGGGGGACATGGCTGCATCTGTGGGGGGACATGGCTGCATTTGGGGACACATTTAAAAAAAAGTATCGGTATTCGGTATCGGCGAGTACTTGAAAAAAAGGATCGGTACTTGTACTCGGTCCTAAAAAAATGGTATCGGGACAACCCTAGTTAATACCCAGTTATATTCTGTACATTTAGGAAAGAATCCAGGCCTTTCTTATAGTAATCTACTGAGCTGGCCAGAGCCACCTCTGGAGGAAGTCTATTGCACATTTTCACAGCTCTTACCGTGAAGAAACCTTTCCGTATTTGGAGATTAAATCTCTTTTCCTCTAGATGTAAAGAGTGCCCCCTTGTCCTCTGTGTTGACCATAAAGTGAATAACTCAACACCAAGTTCACTATATGGTGATTTCTCTACATGTGCTGCTGGGGGCTATAGCCACTAGAAGTAATCATTGTTTTCTGCCAGCTGTGAAGGCTCCCCATGCCCCTCTGCTGGCAGAACACAAAAGTGCTGCAGGAGGCATTCTTACATCAACACTGACTGTGTTGATGGGGGAATCAAGAGATTTTTATAAGGCTTGTAAGCAGGCCGTTAATTGGCCACTGGCAACATCCATGGTGGCCCAGGGCACCTTACTTTGTCTTCCTGGAATAAGAATGAGTTGAGGTACCAAACACCTGAATTATGGAGGAATTCCATCATTTTGGCTACTCACGAAATCCTAGCCTATGGCCCACTTTCAAGAACACATAGGGGTAGATCCACAAAGAAATTACGCCGGCGTATCTCTTGATACACCGCGTACAGACGGTCGTTTTTTGTAATAGAAAAAAAACGAAGTTTTATGTGATGAAAAAAAACAGACATTTTTTAAACTTCATTTTTAAAAACGACGTTGCCTACACACCATCGTTTTTTCAAAATGCTCTAGCAAAGCGCGGTTACGTTCAGCACGTACGACATCGTTAAACATCGTTTTGCCCACACACTATCACTTTAAATGACACAAAAAACGACGTTTTGAAAAACGACACAAAAAATTGAAGCATGTTCGAATTTTTTTTTGTCGTTTTTCAGAAGACATAAAACAACGTTTTCCCCCCACACACTGTCATTTTAAATGACGTTTTTAAAAATGTCGTTTTTTTTCATCACAAAAAGTGATGGTGTGTACGCGGCATACGTCTCTTACGCCGTCGGATCTAAACTGCATTTTTTTTTACCGCTAGGTGGCGCTTCCGTTGAATTCCACGTCAAGTATGCAAATTAGCTAGATATGCGAATTCCCGAACGTACGCACGGTCGACGCAGTAAAGTTACGACGTTTACGTTAGACGTTTACGTTAGGTTGCTCCTGCTATTAGGAGGCGCAGCCAATGTTAAGTATGGACGTCGTTCCCGCGTTGAATTTTGAATTTTTTACGTCGTTTGCGTAAGTCGTTCGCGAATACGGCTGGACGTAATTTACGTTCACGTCGAAAGCAATGACGATTTGCGGTGGAATTTCGAGCATGCGCACTGGGATTCTTTCACGAACGGCGCATGCACCGTTCGTAAAAAACGTAAAAAACGCGGGATCAACCTTAATTTATATAAAACACGCCCCCCTCATCATCATTTGAATTACGCGCGCTTACGCCGGCCCCATTTACGCTACGCCGCCGTAAGTTAGGAGGCAAGTGCTTTGTGAATACAGCACTTGCCTCTCAAACTTACGGCGGCGCAGCGTAAATACGATACGCTGCGCCGCCGTAATACTGGGCGCATCGACATGAATCTGGGCCTATGTGTTGGTTTAAGCAATCATGTTTTGTTTATATATAACGGTCAATGTAACACCCCAGGAAAGGTGTGTGTACCTTACTAACATATTTTTTATAAAAAAAGGTGTCTCTAATTTTTGGTATATCAGATAGATGGGAGCAGGGGCGTAGATACGGTGGGGATAGGGGTACAACAGCCTCCAGAGCATCTATGGAGTTGGCATTAGGACACCTTTTTCGGACGAAAACGAAATTCCGAAACAAAATATTTCAGTGTGCACATGTCTACTGTACACTATGTGCAGTACATAAAAAATTAGTAACAAAGGGTTTAACCGATATACGTCGACACAATGGCACGGCTGGGCAGATGGGCGTACAGGTACGTCCCCTTTAAGATGCGGCATTGTGGGCGCGCCCGCCGCAAGCTCCGTGAGTCTGACCGCGGGTCCCGTGGACTCGATGTCTGCGGAGATACCTGCGATCATCTCATGGAGAGGAAGAACGGGGAAATGCTGATGTAAACAAGCATTTACCCAGTCTTCCTAGTGACAGGACACTGATCACTGCTCCCTGTAATCGGGAGCGGTGATCAGTGTCATGTCACGCGTAGCCCATCCACCCTACAGTTAGAACACATCCCTAGAACACACTTAACCCCTTCAGCTCCCCCTACTGGTTAACCCCTTCACTGCCAGTCACATGTATACAGTAATCAGTGCATTTTTATAGCATTATTCGCTGTATCAATGACAATGGTCCCAAAATAGTGTCAAAAGTGTCCGATGTGTCCGCCATAATTTCGCAGTCACAATAAAAATCGCTGATCGCCGCCATTGCTAGTAAAAAAAAATATTAATAAAATTGCCATAAAACTTTCCCCTATTTTGTAGACGCTATAACTTTTGCACAAACCAATCAATAAACGCTTATTGCAATGTTTTTACCAAAAATAGGTAGAAGAATATGTATCGGCCTAAACTGAGGAAAAAAAAAGTTTTTTTTATATTTTTGGGGGGATATTTATTATATCAAAAAGTAAAAAATATTGCTTTTTTTTTTCAAAATTGTTGCTCTATTTTTGTTTATAGCGCAAAAAATAATAACTGCAGAGGTGATCAAATACCACCAAAAGAAAGCTCTATTTGTGGGGAAAAAAAGACGTCAATTTTGTGTGGGAGTCATGTCACACGACCGTGCAATTGTCAGTTAAAGCGACGCAGTGCCGAATCGCAAAAAGTGCTCTGGTCTTTGGCCAGCCAAATGGTCCGAGACTTAAGTGGTTAAAGGATGGGATTTTTTAAGTGCACGCTACTTACTACACAAACTGTTAAAATTACACATGTTTTATTCACAAAATATAATTAAAAGCATTGATACATTGGTTCAACCATGTATTGGTATACAACAGACAAGGCAAACTTCCTATTACATTTATTCTTCTACGTGTTTCGCCATCCTGGCTTCTTCAGGAAATGCATGATCGGAATACTGATACACAAAGGAAAAAAAACACCACAGGCCCACCGTCAGGAATATCAAGACCAAATGCTGGACCTTGGTCTTGATATTCCTGAACGGTGGGCCTGTGTAGTGCTATTGGACAAACTCTGTCTACTTTTTTCCACACCTTGGTACAGTACTTCCAATCACAGTTGGAGGCAAGGATTTCATGGGACCTAAGCTTACGCTGTGGGTGCGACGTTGCTTAACAATGTTGGAATCATGATTGTTATATTTTTCTTTGCTTATCGGTATTCCGATCACGCATTTCCTCACATCTAACAACCTAAAAATATTTGATTTCCCTTCACTATTCTGTACTGGAGATAATAGGCACCAGGCCAATAGCGATCATCCCCAGTGGGGACACAGACAGCAAAAAAAAACTTATGGGGTTCTAACCTTTCAACATTTTTCCAAAACTTAAAGCAATTGGCTTTGAGTAAACTTTACAATATGTATTTGACAATAGTTTACATAGCAAGGAACACTGAGTCTATAGATGCTAAGATAAATACCAAATACCTTCAGCAAATAATCATTTTGATCCTACTATGCCAGTACTCAGCATGTGTATAGGCTCGTCCAGACTTTCTCACCCATTATTATCAGCTTTAATGCCATTTACACGATGTGGAATATGTTATGGAACAGTAACGGTATCTGCATGTATATGTGTTTTTTTGTCCCACCTAGGGTGCCCACGTGCAGGGCCGCCATCAGGGGGGTACAGGCAGTACACCTGTAAGGGGCCCGGAGGTCCACAGGGCCCCAGATGGCAACTCCCCTTTTTTTTATTTATTTATTTTTTAAAAAAAATGTTTTTTTAATATATATTTTTATTTAATTTTTTAAGGGACAATTTTTTTTTTTTTTAGAGGTCCAGAGGTCCCCAGGGGCCCGAATGGCAACCCCCCCTTTTTTTAATTTATTTTTTATAAAAAAAAAAAAAATTCTAATATATTTTTATTTTATTTTTTATTAAAGGGCCAATGTTTTTGTTTAGGGCCCCCAGATGACAACCCCCCTTTTTTTATATAAAAAAATAATTATTTTTGTATAAATATATATATATTATTATTATTATTATTAAAGGGCAGAGAGGTCCCCAGGGCCCCGGTGGCAACCCCCCTTTTTTATTTTTTATAAATGTTTTTTTTTTTTTTTTTATTAAAGGGCCCAGAGGTCCCCAGGGCCCTGGATGGCAACCCCCCCTTTTTTTTAATAAATATTTATTTTTATTTATTTTTATATATTTTTTTATTTATTTTTTATTAAAGGGCCCAGAGGTTTATTTTTTTTTATTTTTATTATTATTATTATTATTATTAAAGGACCCAGAGGTCCCGGATGGCAACCCCCCTTTTTTGTCATTTCTTTTTATAAAAAAAAAAATTGTATATATATATATATATATATATATATATATATATTTATTTGGTATTAAATGGCCCAGAGGTCCCTAGGGCCCCGGATGGCTACCCCCCCCTTTTTATATATATTTTTCTTTATTTCTTCTTTTTTTTGTAAAGGCCCCCCCCGCTTCTCAATCTGCTCCAGGGGGGCCCATGCCTGAAGCTGTGTAAGGGGCCCCATAATTCCTGATGGCTGCCCTGCCCACGTGTTCCGGATTGCCCGGGAATGTCCCGCAATTGACATGTCTAACCTGGGTCCCGGGCACCTTAATTCTGAGACAATATAATGTCACAGAATTAAATAGAGGACACAGCCACCCCTTACTAACTAATAACTACATTTCCGGAACTGGTTGCTAGGGCCAGCGCTGCCTGGCATCTTGCAACCAGTGACAATTTACTCTCAGACAGTGAGACCAGGAGCGAGGCCTGTGCCTAGTGTAGCACTGTTGTCCCCACCCACCTCAGCAACTCCTCCTTCTCCAGCACCCAGCGGCAAGCAGCAGGGACTGGTGTGATCTTCACTCTCCAGTAGGGATTAGCTTCGTGTTCGAGTCGAACGTATGTTCGACTCGAACATTGTATGTTCGATCGTTCGTCGAAATACTAACAAAACGGGTCGTTCGCGCCAAATTCAAGTGACGTGCCACGGCCCATAATTCACTGCGGCATTGCGCGCTGATGATTGGCCAAGCATGCACTATGACCCGCATGCTTGGCCAATCACAGCGCCGTCAATACAGAGAGCCGTAATTGGCCAAAGCCAGGGTGGCTTTGGCCAATTATGGCTCAGGGCTTTAGTACACGCCCAACACTATAAAAGGCCGCCTGCAGGGCGGCCTCGTGTAGTGTGGTGTGGCGCTGGTTATAGATCAGTCAGAGAGAGAGTGTCTTTTTTTTCAAGCTAGATAGAGCAGGCAGGCTAGTCAGTTAAATTTACAGTGTGTAGAGGATATATATACATCCCAGGTGTTGTACATATATTTATACACTGTATAGTTTAGTTAGATCAGTTCTTCCTAATTTGTCAGGCAGTTGATTGTGCTAGCTGCAGTGTTTTCTCGCGTGTTGTATTGCCCGTGTGCTCTTTAGTTAGCACCTAAAGCTACTTGGTGTGTACCTTACTTGTGCTCTGTAGTTTGCACCTAAAGATTCAGGAGCAGTGATTTTAATGATGCTTAAATTAAAAAAAATAAAAATAAATTCCTTTAAATATTGTACCTGCTGGGTGTCTATAGTTTGCCTGTAAAAACGTCTTTGAGAACCCAGGTCTTGCCCGAGGGAAGTTTTAAAAACGGTTGTTTTTTCACGAGTCCTGAAGTGGATACCAATGATGAAAAAAACGACAGTTTTTAAACCTTTTTTTTCATTGATACATGTTCCCTCGGGCAAGACCCGGGTTCTCAAAGACGTTTTCACAGACATACTATAGACACCCAGCAGGTACAATATTTAAAGGAATTTTTCATATATTTTTTTTATTTTTTATTTAAGCTTTATTAAAATCACTGCTCCTGAAAAAACGACCATTTTTAAAACTTTTTTTTCCATTGATACATGTTCCCTGGGGCAAGACCCGGGTTCTCAAAGATGTTTTACGACAATAACTTGCATATTAGGCTTTAAAATGAGCCATTTTGAATTCGAACGTTCGAGTCCCATAGACGTCAATGGGGTTCTAAATGTTCGCGCGAACGCTCGGTCCGTTCGAAGGTTCTGGTGCGAACCGAACGGGGGGGTGTTCGGCTCATCCCTATTGGTGACTATTTTTTGGCAATAAAATGTCTTAATAACTGTGAAAAGGGTAAACAAAAAAAGAAAAACTGTTATCTATGGGCTCAGGCATGCATTAATATGTAATGCTAGATGCATATATTTTCTTTTGTATGCTGATACGTTTTTTGGCAGAAAAATTGCAGTTTTTAGGACAATCGCCGCTAAGCAACATACTGGAGACCCTAGGTTTAATGTTCCTTTCGGGTCATGCTAGGTCTTTTGATTTCTCTAAAACAGTAGATAAGTACTGTACAACCGTAGTCTGTAAAACCTATAATATTAATAATCATTTGTTCAACTTTTGTGGTTTGTTGTTTTATTGCTCGTAATGCATGTTTAATGCTTTCACATTAGTACCTTCTATTAGACAACATTTTACAGATAATTTGTGATTGGCTGTTATTTGGCTTCAGGGACAGAATTTCCCAACAACATCCATTAACGTGATATTTATTAGCTGCTAGTGACAGGAAGGGCCGAACTGCTGAAGATGGCCATTCAATATAAACTGCCTCTTGGAAGTATAAAGCTCCAAGCAGGGAGAGCAGAAGCCTAATAAATGCCAATCTATTTTAAACAATATCTGGATCTAGATATTGCACCATACATCAGGAGATCTATGTAATGCCTAAAATTTGAGTATAGTATTGTTTTGTTGGGGAGGATAGGTTGGATGTACTATTCATAGTACAAGAAGGAAAAACACTTTCTTGTAACTGTAATTCCTGATTGTAATAAAAGAACTGACTTATGGTAAATCCAGGACATACACTTGTGTGAAAAAGTAATTGCCCCCTAAACCTAATAACTGGTTGTGCCACCCTTGGTGGCAACAACTGCAATGAAGCGTTTGCGATAACTGGCAATGAGTCTTTCCCATTGCTGTGGAGCAATTTTGCCCCACTCTTCTTTGCAGAATTGTTTTAACCACTTAAGCCCCGGACCATTTTGTTGCTAAATGCCCAGGCCAGGTTTTGCGATTCGGCACTGCGTCCCTTTAACAGACAATTGCGCGGTCATGCGACGTGGCTCCCAAACAAAATTGGCGTCCTTTTTCCCCCACAAATAGAGCTTTCTTTTGGTGGTATTTTATCACCTCTGTCATTTTTATTTTTTGCGCTATAAACAAAAATAGAGCGACAATTTTGAAAAAAATGCAATATTTTTTACTTTTTGCTATAATAAATATCCCCCAAAAACATATATACATTTTTTTCCCCTCAGTTTAGGCCGATACGTATTCTTCTACATATTTTTGGTAAAAAAAAATCGCAATAAGCGTTTATCGATTGGTTTGCGCAAAATTTATAGCGTTTACAAAATAGGGGATAGTTTTATTGCATTTTTATAATTTTTTTTTTTTACTACTAATGGCGGCGATCAGCGATTTTTTTCGTGACTGCGACATTATGGTGGACACTTCGGACAATTTTGACACATTTTTGGGACCATTCTCATTTTCACAGCAAAAAATGCATTGTTTATGAAAATGACAGTTGCAGTTTGGGAGTTAACCACAGGGGGCACTGTAGGAGTTAGGGTTCACCTAGTGTGTGTTTACAACTGTAGGGGGGTGTGGCTGTAGGACTGACGTCATCGATCGAGTCTCCCTATAAAAGGGATCACTCGATCGATGCAGCCGCCACAGTGAAGCACGGGGAAGCTGTGTTTACACACGGCTCTCCCCGTTCTTCAGCTCCGGGAAGCAATAGCGACGAATAGCCGCGCCGTCGTCCCGGATCGCTCCCCGCGGGAATCCGACCACCGCATGTAATCGGACCCCCGACCCGCGGAAAGGCGGGGACGTACCTGTACGCCCATCTGCATGTACGTGCCATTCTGTGGACGTACATATACATGCGGCGGTCGGGAAGTGGTTAATCAGGGCTTTTTTTCAGGGGGAAACCACCTCTGACCCAGACCCTTGGGGGGGGGGCTGCTCACCACAATCACTTGTAAACACAGAAGTCCGGTTTCTGTGTTTACAAGTGACAGCTCTGCACTCTGTGTGTAGCCCCCCTGAACTCTGCACTCTGTATATAATTCAATTCTTGTATGTAATGCCCCTTTAATACCCTCCTACTGTTTTGTGAAATTTGACTGACCATGCCCACTATTTGATGTGATTTGGAGGGTGTGTGTGGGTGGAAGGGTTTTGGGGGGGGGTCGTGGTTGAGTTTCAGTACCTATTTGAGAAAAAAAGCTCTGATTTTAATTCAGCCACATTGGAAGGTTTTGAAGGGCATGAACGGCCTGTGTAAGGTCATGATACAGCATCTCAATTGGATTTAAGTCCCGGCTTTGACTAGGCCACTCCAAAACCTAAATTTTGCTTTGTTTGAACCATTTGGATGTGGCTGTTGTATTTTGGATCATTGTCCTGCCGAATAACCCAAGTGCACTTGAGCTTGTGGTCACAAACTGATGGCCGGACATTCTCCTTTAGGATTTTCCAGTAGAGCTCAGAATTCATGGTTCCATCAATTATGGTACCGTATATACTCGAGTATAAGCCAAGTTTTTCAGCACTTTTTTGTGCTGAAAATGCCCCCCTCGGCTTATACTCGAGTCACCTTTTTGCGCCTGATATCTCGAACTTTGGGGACCCGGTACTGGTCGGCTGTAGGTCCCCTGGACTTCAAACTTCGCACACATATAGCCCCACTCTTCCTCTACAAGTGTGCAAAGTTTTTTGTCCGGGGGACCTATGGCCAGGGGGGGGGGGGAACACCGATTTTTCAAAGTTGTGCACCCCCTTTCTATAGACTCCCATGTTAAACAGTTATTTCTCTGGTAACTTTGGGGACCCAGTACCGGCCGGCCGTAGGTCCCGAAAATTGGCACACATATAGCCCTCTCTACAAGTGTGTAAAGTTTGCTTACTGGGGGACCTACGGCTGGGGAGCACCGATTTTTCATATATACTCCCATGTTAAACGTAAGTCTAGTCATGGACACAGTGAGGCATGGGCATAGTGAATCATGGACACAATGAGGCACAGTGAGGAATGGACACAGTAAGGCATGGGCACAGTGAGGCATGAACACAGTGAGGTATGGGCACAGTGAGGCATGGGCACAGTAAGGCATGGGCACAGTGAGGCATGGGCACAGTGAGGCATGGGCACAGTGAGGAATGGACACAGTGAGGCATGCACATGGACACAGTGAGGCAAAGTGAGGCATGCAGATAGACACCCTAGGCTTATACTCGAGTCAGTAAGTTTTCCCATTTTTGGGGGATAAAATTAGGTGCCTCGGCTTATATTCGGGTCGGCTTATACTCGAGTATATACGGTAAGTGGTCCAGGTCCTGAAGCTGCAAAGCAGCCCCAGGCCATCACGCTACCACCACTATGTCTGACTGTTGGTATGATGATCTTGTTATAAAATGCTGTATTAAGCCTCATACACACGATCTGACTTTTCCGTGGATTTTGCTCCGAAGGGCGGGTTGTCCGTGAATTTGGTATGCATACACAAGGCAACAAACACGAACGTAGTGACGTAATAGATGTACTACGTGATTTTTCTGCTCTTTACCGCCACCCCTTGGGCAACTTCTGCTATTGTATTAGTTTGCGGCTTGCTTTGGGAATTCTAGGGAGGTTAGAGTTCAGGAGAGCTATAGCTTTGGTTCTCGGAAGCTGGTGAGAAGTTACCTTCTGGATCAGGGTAAACATCCTGCTAGGTTCTAAAAAAAAAAATCTGGGGCCAAATCTTCAAAGGAGATACGCAGGCGGAACTGCTGTTCAGCCTGCGTATCCCTGTGGCTATCTTTGGAAACGATCCTCAGAAGGATTTTTCCAAAGATAGTCAGAAGATCCGACATCTGTAAGAGACTTACACTGTCGGATCTTAGGATGCAGTACCGCATCCGCCGCTGGGGGCATTTCGAGTCGAAATGCCGCTTTGCGTATGCAAATGAGTACTTATACAGATCCACAAAGCTTTTTAGCTTTGTGTTTTCTGCGTAAGTTACGTTTTGCATGCGTAAAATTAGGGATGCTTTAACAAGGCCTAAACTGTTTAGACCTTGTAAAAACAAACGTTTTTTTCGATCGCCGCGTTTTTTTTAAAATTTCGAATTTTTTTTCCCGGCGCGTATTTTTTTTTTTACCCGACGCAACCTTATTGTCCCGTCGCGATCCACAAAGCCCGGCGTAAAGTACGTTCGCGCGATGCACGTCGGGAAAAATGACGTCACACGCATGCGCCGAACGTCCGGCGCGGGAGCGCGCCTCATTTGAATAGGAATCGCCCCCTCGATCAGACGACCGCCTTGCGACGGAGGCACTTAAGTTACACGGCGTGTAATTTCTAGGTAAGTGCTTAGTGGATCGGGCACTTAGGTAGAAATTTAACGCCTGTGTAACTTAACTGCTGAAAGTTAAGTTAGGCAGCTTTTTTGAGGATTTGGCACCTGGCTTTTTTCTCGTCGAGAAAAATGCTCTGGAGCCTACACACAACCGTTTTTCACGACCAATTAAAAAAATTGCACTTTTCTCGTCATGAAAAACGGTCGTGTGTACGCAGCATAATTGTTTCTGATTTTCTGACAGCTAATAGAACAACTTACTTTTGGCATAATATCCTAAAAGGAACAATAGAGCACAACGTACTAAGTGACTTTGCTTGGTCACATCTCGGCAACACTTTGTTTTGATGCATTGCGCCTATAATACTTTTTTTTTTTTCCTTCTAGACCAACGCTTACCTTTGAAATAAGTCAAAGAGAAACTCGGTAAGGCAATGAACTCTCCCTGTAACCCTCAGCCCATTTGTCACCGCGATGGCCTGACGAGAAGTGACATTTACAAACCCAGAATGAGAGCACATCCATTTCGCCAGTCTGACACTCTGATATAATAACTATTTACCTTGAGAAAGAGCGGCAGAGATTTCCGATTCTTGTGAATCTTCTCACTTTGGCACTTATTTTCTCACTCTGTCAAACAGCCCCAGATTAATGGAACAATTTGTTCAACAAATCATATTAGTACAAAGCATACAGGGGAAGGAGAGGGAGATGGGAAGCTGGGATTCTGTTCTACTCATTCAAGGCAGCAGTGGTACCTTAGCAAATAAAAATGCAGTTATGCCTGACATTTACCAAGGTATAATGTAAAAGGGAAAACGTCTAATGCTTTTGGACAGTTGAGAGATCACTTTAGAAGAACGGTAAGACTGGGGAGGTAATAAGATAAAGTTACACGTAGTATCTAGATTGTGCTTCCGAGATGAATTTGTCATATGCTGCTGCGTGCCTCCACGTCCTAGATAAAAGTCAGCTTTTATTATCAAAAATATGCGTGCGCCGCGGCTTTCTCGCTCTGAAATGTGCATATGTTTTTGCTGACAACTTGTAAAACGCCACTTGCTTTGTCATTGATATTATTGGATTTTTTTATTTATTTTTTTCTCAGCAGAATCTCGAGGAGGTAAAAAACGAAAGCGCTGGCATTGATCTAGAAGGAAAAATGAAGATGTTACTTGCGCCAACCAGTTAGATGTTATATTTCAATTTGAAATCCACAATGACTGCCGTGAAAAACACGCCTGCCTTTCTTTTCTTCAGTTTCATCTCAATTTTATTATGTAGCTCTCTCAGTTCCACTTTAGCCACTTGCTGACCGTTGCACGCCGATATACGTCGGCAGAATGGCAGCAGTAGGTAAATGGGCGTACCTGTACGTGCCCTTTAACCTTCTGAGCGGTATTCCCGAGTCTGACTCGGGGTGAGATTTTTGGGCTGCGATCGGTAACCCCGAGTCAGACTTGGGCTTAGGGTTGCCACCTTTTTTTCAAGTCAAACCCGAACACTTTAGCGGCGCACAGCAAATTTTTTTTATAGTAAAAACTATACATATATTTTGCTATTAAATAACATTTCTAATCATATGAAGTTAATAACAAGAGCCCCCTTTACATCAGAGTCCACAGAGTTCTCCTTTACATCAGAGTCCACAGAGTTCCCCCTTTTACATCTGAATTGAATTCGCACAAATCCTTTTTCCCTGTAAGGGGGGACTCTGCAGACTCTGATGTAAGGGAGAACTCTGGGGACTCTGACATAAGGGATGCTTTGGGAACCCTGATTTATGGGGGAACACTGAGAACTCTGATGTATGGAGAAGACTCTGATATGAATGGGAACAATGTGGACTCTGGTGTAAAGGGGAACTCTGATGTAAGGGGTGATCTGAGAACCCTGATTCACCTTTGTGTACTCACTCAGAGGCAGGAGAGAGAAGGGGGGAGACTTCAGTCACAGACTGGGATGGATGGTGAGCTCACTCACCCCTTGGCAGTCAGCACCACTCATCCAGATATATCTGAGGCTGCTGGACTTCAAATTTGTGGCCCTCACTTTCCTTTTCTGAGGCACAGCCCTGGGGATTGGAGTGTGGGCAGACACAGAGGGGTAGGGGCAGGAGGAAGTAGAGCAGATCGAGCCCTCTCTTCTCTCCTGTCTGTGTGTGGGGGACTGTTAGTGTTGGCTTTGGGCAACATGAAAGAGTGTAACAGACACTCTCATCCTAGACAACTGCAGCCAGCAACTCTGCTGGGAAGCCATAGTCCAGTCTAAATATTGTGTCCAGGTTTCAGACAGTCTGAAACCCGGACACCTGATTCAAAACCCGAACTGTCCGGGTGAATCCTGGACAGGTGGCAACCCTACTCGGGCTTGCCTCGCAGCATCCATAGGCTTGGTTTACTTACCTTGTCCCTGGATCCAGCGATGCCACTGCGATGTGTGAGCGAGCGGGACCTCGCTCGATTCACACAGTGCCTCTGTGTGCCGCCGATCTCCATTCCCTGCGACGTTACGACGCACGGGGGCGGAGAACGGCACCAAATTCAAAAAGGTAAACAAACACAATACATACAGTATACTGTAATCTTATAGATTACAGTACTGTATGTAAAAAATACACACCCCCCTTGTCCCTAGTGGTCTGCCCAGTGTCCTGCATGTACTTTTATATAATAAAAACTGTTCTTTCTGCCTGCAAACTGTAGATTGTCCAAAAGTGTCCCTTTATGTCAAAAATGGTTTTAGAGCAGCTAGAAAACAGCGATAATAAATTATAATCACTTGCAGAATTGTGCGATAGCGATTTGTGGGGAAATTCGTCATAAAAAAATAAAAGTAATGACAGCGACAATTCTGCAACTGAGCAAATTTCAGTGATTTTGAGTTGATTACATTATTGAATAATTTTTATTATAATTATATTATTATTTGTTAGAATTATTTATAATTATTTATTTTATTATCATTTATAATTTTGTTTTTAAAAAAAAAATCATACCCGGGATGCCTATTAGGCCTCATGCACACGAGGCGCTGCTAAACTCGAGTTCAGAGGCATTTGGGCATTTTTTTCAACTGCCCCTGAACACATTTAATGTTATCCTATGTGTCCATGCACACAATCACGTTTTTTTGGCGTTTCAAAGCAGTTGGGTTTAGGGCCGTTTTTCCAAACCCAAAATTTTGGGTTCAGACGCTTTCAGCTTTTGCGTTTTAGACGCAAATCGCGGCAAATCGCGGCAAATCGCGGCAAATCGCGGCAAAACGCGGTACCGGCGTTTTGCCGCAATTTCGTTTATAGGCGTTTTTAAAGGTGACCTATTTTTTTACATTAGAAATCTCAAAAATGATGGCAAATGATGAAAAACCATAAAAAAAACATAAATGTAATTGCTTGCATTGCATTGTGGACAATCCACAACTTGTGGCAGGTGACGTGGCCAGTGGACAATCCACAACTTGTGGCAGGTGACATGGCCAGGTGACGTGGCAAGTGGACAACCCACAACTTGTTGTAGGTGACGTGGCCAGGTGATGTGGCAGGTGACGTGGCCAGGTCACGTGGCCAGTGGACAATCCACAACTTGTGGCAGGTAACATGGCCAGGTGACGTGGCAAGTGTACAATCCACAACTTGTGGTAGGTGACGTGGCCAGGTGACGTGGCAGGTGATGTGGCCAGGTGGCGTGGCAGGTGACGTAGCCAGGTGACATGGCAAGTGGACAATCCACAACTTGTGGCAGGTAACGTGGCCAGGTGACATGGCAGGTGACGTGGCTTGGTGACGTGGCCAGTGGACAATCCACAACTTGTGGCAGGTGACGTGGCCAGTTGACGTGGCAGGTGACGTGGCCAGTGGACAATCCACAACTTGTGGCAGGTGACGTGGCCAGGTGATGTGGCAGGTGACGTGGCCAGGTGACATGGCAAGTGGACAATCCACAACTTGCGGCAGGTGACGTGGCCAGGTGACGTGGCCAGTGGACAATCCACAACTTGTGGCAGGTGGGGTGGCCAGGTGACATGGCAGATGACGTGGCAAGTGGACAATACACAACTTGAGACAGGTGACGTGGCAAGTGGACAATCCACAACTTGTTGTAGGTGACGTGCCCAGGTGATGTGGCAGGTGACGTGGCCAGGTGCCGTGGCCAGTGGACAATCCACAACTTGTGGCAGGTGGCGTGGCCAGGTGACGTGGCAAGTGGACAATTCACAACTTGGCAGGTGATGTGGCCAGTTGATGTGGCAGGTGACGTGGCCAGTGGACAATCCACAACTTGTGACAGGTGACGTGGCCAGGTGACGTGGCAGGTGATGTGGCCAGGTGACGTGGCAGGTGACGTGGCCAGGTGACATGGCAGGTGGACAATCCACAACTTGTGGCAGGTGACGTGGCCAGGTGACATGGCAGGTGACGTGGCAGGTGGCGTGGCCAGTGGACAATCCACAACTTGTGGCAGGTGGCGTGGCCAGGTGACGTGGCAAGTGGACAATCCACAACTTGTGGCAGGTGACGTGGCCAGGTGACATGGCAGGTGACGTGGCAGGTGGCGTGGCCAGTGGACAGTCCACAACTTGTGGCAGGTGGCGTGGCCAGGTGACGTGGCAAGTGGACAATTCACAACTTGGCAGGTGACGTGGCCAGTTGATGTGGCAGGTGACGTGGCCAGTGGACAATCCACAACTTGTGGCAGGTGACGTGGCCAGGTGACGTGGCAGGTGATGTGGCCAGGTGACGTGGCAGGTGACGTGGCCAGGTGACATGGCAGGTGGACAATCCACAACTTGTGGCAGGTGACGTGGCCAGGTGACATGGCAGGTGACGTGGCAGGTGGCGTGGCCAGTGGACAATCCACAACTTGTGGCAGGTGGCGTGGCCAGGTGACGTGGCAAGTGGACAATCCACAACTTGTGGCAGGTGACGTGGCCAGGTGACATGGCAGGTGACATGGCAGGTGGCGTGGCCAGTGGACAATCCACAACTTGTGGCAGGTGGCGTGGCCAGGTGACGTGGCAAGTGGACAATTCACAACTTGGCAGGTGACGTGGCCAGTTGATGTGGCAGGTGACGTGGCCAGTGGACAATCCACAACTTGTGGCAGGTGACGTGGCAGGTGATGTGGCCAGGTGACATGGCAGGTGACGTGGCCAGGTGACGTGGCCAGTGGACAATCCACAACTTGTAGCAGGTGACGTGGCCAGGTGACGTGGCAGGTGACGTGGCCATGTGACGTGGCAGGTGACGTGGCCAGGTGACGTGGCCAGTGGACAATCCACAACTTGTGGCAGGTGACGTGGCCAGTTGACGTGGCAGGTGACGTGGCCAGTGGACAATCCACAACTTGTGGCAGGTGACGTGGCCAGGTGATGTGGCCAGGTGACGTGGCAGGTGACGTGGCCAGGTGACATGGCAAGTGGACAATCCACAACTTGCGGCAGGTGACGTGGCCAGGTGACGTGGCCAGTGGACAATCCACAACTTGTGGCAGGTGGGGTGGCCAGGTGACATGGCAGATGACGTGGCAAGTGGACAATACACAACTTGAGGCAGGTGACGTGGCCAGGTGATGTGGCAGGTGACTTGGCCAGGTGACATGGCCAGTGGACAATCCACAACTTGTGGCAGGTGACGTGGCCAGTTGACGTGGCAGGTGGCGTGGCCAGTGGACAATCCACAACTTGTGGCAGGTGACGTGGCCAGGTGACGTGGCAGGTGACATAGCCAGGTGACATGGCCAGTGGACAAACCACAGCTTGTGGCAGGTGGCGTGGCCAGGTGACGTGGCAAGTGGACAATTCACAACTTGGCAGGTGACGTGGCCAGTTGATGTGGCAGGTGACGTGGCCAGTGGACAATCCACAACTTGTGGCAGGTGACGTGGCCAGGTGACGTGGCAGGTGATGTGGCCAGGTGACGTGGCCAGGTGACATGGCAAGTGGATAATCCACAACTTGTGGCAGGTGACGTGGCCAGGTGACATGGCAGGTGACGTGGCAGGTGGCGTGGCCAGTGGACAATCCACAACTTGTGGCAGGTGACGTGGCCAGGTGACGTGGCCAGGTGACGTGGCAGGTGACATAGCCAGGTGACGTGGCCAGTGGACAATCCACAACTTGTGGCAGGTGGCGTGGCCAGGTGATGTGGCAAGTGGACAATTCACAACTTGGCAGGTGACGTGGCCAGTTGATGTGGCAGGTGACGTGGCCAGTGGACAATCCACAACTTGTGGCAGGTGACGTGGCCAGGTGACGTGGCAGGTGATGTGGCCAGGTGACGTGGCAGGTGACGTGGCCAGGTGACGTGGCAAGTGACACGCTAAATACACGTACACTGCTGCTCTCTCAGCTGCTCTGGTCTCACAAAATAGCTGAAATGGTTAAATAATATTGTTTTTTGAGCTTAGGGAGGGTCTTGTGATGTTTCTTAACCAAATGCTTATAAACGCAAACGCGGTAAAACGCGGTAAATCGCGGTAAAACGCCGCGAAATTCGCGGCAAAAACGGGCGTTTTAAATGCCGGTTTTTGCGTTTGAAAACTTGTGTTTAGATGAGTTTGCATTTGCTTCTCGTGTGCATGGGGCCTTAGACTCTTGTTTGGTCAGATTTAAGTGAGTTATTCCTAAGAATTACAGGCCTACAGTACAAAACGCCAAATTTCCTTGCAAATAATGGTACCGCTTTCAGCACCTTTTTTCTGAAATAATCATACCGCCAGGGAGGTTAAGAATGCATATGGCACGCCCACAGGACCCTCATACTCCATGTCCGCCGGTGTCCCGTGTTTGGGGTAACAGAGAGGCAGAACAGGGGGAAGCCTTTGTAAACAAGGCATTGCCCTGTTCTGCCTAGTGACAGGACACTGATTGTCTTCTCCCTGTAATCGGGAGCAGCGATCAGTGTCGTGTCACAGTAAGCCCCGCCTCCACACAGTTAGAATCACTCCCTAGGACACACTTAAACCCTTCCTATCCCCCTCTGAGCTGAATTTGTCATATGCTGCTGTGTGTCTCCACGTCCCAGATAAAAGTCAGCTTTTGAAAAACACCCCTTCCTTTCTTTTCTTCAGTTTAATCTCAATTTTATTATGTAGCTCTCAGTGGTGGCTGGTGCTAAACTTTTTAGAGAGGGGCGACTAACAAACCCACCCAGGTCCGCACTCAACGCTCCAAGTTCCCTGCACTCACCGCTCCATGGTCCCCCGCACTCACCACTCCATAGTTCCCCTGCACTCACCGCTCCATAGTCCCCCTGCACTCACCGCTCCATGGTCCCCTGCACTCACCACTCCATGGTCCTCCCCACACTCACTGCTCCACGGTCCCCTCACTCACCGCTCCATGGTCCTCCCCGGTCCCCTCACTCACTGCTCCATGGCCCAGTCACCGGCACTCACCCCTCCACAGCCCCCTCCCTCCATGGCTGCCTTGGCTTTTCCTACAGGCCCACCTGATCCTCCTCCTGTCCTTTTTGACCGGGGGGAGAAACCAGAATACAATAGGGAATATTGATTCGCTGTTGTCACAAGTGGGTGGGCTTTTTCAAGCCAATTAGAGCTTCAGGCTCTAATCATGTGTTTGTATGAGCCCATGCATCCCCGCATGCAAATCAGAGGGGTAGTGCCCTCACATCACTCACAGCTCCATGGTCCCCCACACTCACTGCTTCATGATCCCCCACACTCACTGCTTCATGGTCCCTGCACTCACCGCTCCATGGTCCCCCCGCACTCACCGCTCCATTGTCCTCCACACTCACTGCTCCACGGTCTCCCCGCACTCACCGCTCCATGGTCCCCCACACTCACCGCTCCATGGTCCCCCCGCACTCACCGCTCCATGGTCCCCCACACTCACCGCTCCACGGTCTCACAGCTCCACGGTCCCCCGCACTCACTGCTCCATTTTCCCCCGCACTCACTGCTTCATGGTTTCCCACACTCACCGCTCCATGGTCCCTGCACTCACTGCTCCATGGTCCCCACCGCACTCACCGCTCCATGGTCCCCCGCACTTACCGCACCATGGTCCCCCGCACTCACCACTCCATAGTCCCCCTGCACTCACCGCTCCATGGTCCTCCCCACACTCACTGCTCCATGGTCCCCCTGCATTTACCGCCCTATGGTCCCCCGCACTCACTGCTTCATGGTCCCCCGCACTCGCTGCTTCATGGTCCCCCCGCACTCACCGCTCCATGGTCTCTGCACTAACCGTTACATGATCCCCCCTGCACTCACCGCTCCATTGTCCTCCGCACTCACTGCTCCACGGTCTCCCTGCACTCACCGCTCCATGGCCCCCCACACTCACCGCTCCACCGTCCCCGCACTCACCGCTCCATGGTCCCCCCACACTTACCGCTCCATGGTCCTCCCGCACTCACCGCTCCATGGTCCCTGCACTAACCGCTCCATGGTCCCCCCCGCACTCACCGCTCCATTGTCCTCCGCACTCACCGCTCCACGGTCTCCCTGCACTCACCGCTCCATGGCCCCCCGCACTCACCGATCGACGGTCCCCGCACTCACCGCCCCATGGTCCCCCCACACTCACCGCTCCATGGTCCCCCCGCACTCACTGCTCCATGGTCTCACTGCTCCACGGTCCCCCGCACTCACTGCTCCATGGTCCCCCCACTCACTGCTCCATGGTCCCCCACACTCACCGCTCCACGGTCTCACTGCTCCACGGTCCCCCGCACTCACTGCTCCATGGTCCCCCGCACTCACCGCCCCATGGTCCCCCCACACTCACCGCTCCATGGTCCCCCCGCACTCACTGCTCCATGGTCTCACTGCTCCACGGTCCCCCACACTCACTGCTCCATGGTCCCCCCACTCACTGCTCCATGGTCCCCCACACTCACCGCTCCACGGTCTCACTGCTCCACGGTCCCCCGCACTCACTGCTTCATGGTCCCCCGCACTCACCGCTCCATGGTCCTCTGCACTCACCGCTCCATGGTCTCACTGCTCCACGGTCCCCCGCACTCACTGCTTCATGGTCCCCCCCGCACTCGCCGCTTTATGGTCCCCTGCACTCACTGCTCCATGGTCCACTGCACTCACCGCTCCATGGCACAGTCCCTCTCACTCACCGCTCCACGGCTCAGTCACCGGCACTCACCCCTCCACACCAGCTTCCCTCCGAGGCTTTTCCTCCAGGCCCACCTGATATTTATACTGAGATTAAATTACACACAGGTGTGATGCACGTCACACTTTTCAAATATTTATGTATAAAAAAAAATGTAAAACCATTTATCATTTTTTTTCCACTTCACAATTATGTTCCACTTTGTGTTGACCTATCACATAAAATCCCCAAAAAATACATTTACATTTTTGGTTGTAACATGACAAAATGTGTAAAATTACAAGGGGTATGAATAATATTTCAAGTGACTGTGTAAAGAAGGCTCTTGTTCAAATGAACTTTTCCCTTTTAAGCCTCTCAGTTTAGGGCTCCCTGTACTCATTCTCCAACACCAGGACAAGCACCACACCGGGATATGGGCCAGTGGCAGAGCTATTGGAGTGCAATGGTGATTTTCAAAAAGGTTCAAGGGGCCAGATTCAGAGACATCTGCGGCGGTGTAACGTATCGCATTTATGTTACACCGCCGCAAGTTTTACGGGCAAGTGCTTGATTCACAAATCACTTGCCTGTAAAGTTGCGGCGGCGTATCGTAAATCCCTCCGGCGCAAGCCCGCCTAATTCAAATGGGGCGTGGATCATTTAAATTAGGCGCGTTCCCGTGCCGAACCTACTGCGCATGCTCCGTTTTGAAATTTCCCGCCGTGCTTTGCGCGAAATGACGTCGCACCGACGTAATTTTTTGAACGTAGACGTGAGTTACGTCCTTTCCTATTCACGGACGACTTACGCAAAAAAAAAAAAAAATTAATTCGACGCGGGAACGACGGCCATACTTTAACATGGCAAGTCGGGAAAAGCCGACTAGCGACGACGTAAGAGAATGCGACGGCCGCGCGTACCTTCGTGAATCGCCGGAAATAGCTAATTAGCATACCCGACGTAGAAAACGACCCAAACTCCACCGAGCGGGCGCCAAAGTATTACACCTACGATCCGAAGGCGTACAAAGCCGTACGCCTGTCGGATCGAAGCCAAAAGCCGTCGTATCTTGGTTTGAGGATTCAAACTAAAGATACGACGCGGCAAATTTGAAAATACGCCGGAGTATCAGTAGATACGCCGGCGTACTTCTGTGAATCTGGCCCAAGGTTTTTGTGGAATGTGTTTGTAATCAGACATGTTTATGGTTAACTAAGCATATTTTTTGACTGCGCATCCTGATGAAGTGAAGTTTTCATAAAATGCATTGATTCAAGCAGCCCATTACCCTCCAGCAACAGATACACAAATAGAAAGCATTTTTTGGATATAAAAAGATCTGAACTCTGCATTGTAAACAATGTAATGTATAATAAATGATGTTCAATGATACAAATGCTGGTATGATTGCTGGGAGGGATATACTATGGAATGTATGAACAAATAGATGTACAAAGAGACACGGATATACAATGTGATCTAGTAATGTTTTTACATGGCAAAGAAATATGCCTTTTTTTTTCTTTTATTTGCATACAAATAATTAGTTGTGACACTTCTTTGTTAAAGGGGTTGTAAATGTATTTTTTTTCCCCCTAAATAGCTTCCTTTACCTTAGTGCAGTCCTCCTTCACTTACCTCAACCTTCCATTTTGCTTTTAAATGTCTTCTGAGAAATCCTCACTTCCTGTTCTTCTGTCTGTAACTCCACACAGTAATGCAAGGCTTTCTCCCTGGTGTGGAGTGTCGTGCTCGCCCCCTCCCTTGGACTACAGGAGAGTCAGGACGCTCTCTACGTTGCAAATAGAGAAAGTAGCTGTGTGTTAGTTTGCGTCCTGACTCCCCTGGAGTCCAAGGCAGGGGGCGAGCACGACACTCCACACCAGGGAGAAAGCCCCGCACATCGGACACTTTTGATGCTATTTTGGGACTATTGTCATTTATACAGCGATATATGCTATAAAGATGCACTGATTACTGTGTACATGACACTGGCAGTGAAGGGGTTAACAAGTAGGGGGAGAGGAAGGGATTAAGTGTGTCCTAGGGAGTGATACTAACTGTGAGGGGGCTGGGCTGGGTTACTAGTGATACAACATTGATCACTGCTCCCAATTACAGGGAGGAGTAGATCACTGTCCTGTCACTCGGTAGAACAGGGAAAAGCCTTGTTTACAAAGGCACCCCCCCCGTTCTGCCTCTCCGTGACACGATCATGGGACACCGGCAGCCATCGAGTCCGCGGGTCCCGCAGGCACGGTCATGGAGCCCGTGGCGGGTGCACACACGCCCGCTAGGTGGCTGATTCAAAGCAACGTACCTATACATTGCTTTGCCTGCCCATGCCATTCTGCCGACGTAAATGTACATTACACAGGGAACACTCACGGATGGCAGCAGGGTGTAGCGGAGGAGGTCCCAGCTGAGCTGACAGCATTTGTCTTGAGGGGAGGAATGTGGCCTGGTCGGCCTGAGCCCAAGTGGGGAGATTTCCAGGAAGAGTGGCAGATCCCTACTCCACTGTAAACCTTCCCTGCCATTAATAATGTCCCTGATAGATGGGTGACCTGTCCCTACTCTATCCACATGTAATGCACCAAACCCAGGAGCCAGGGATCATAAATAGACTCGGCCTCACCCAGGATGGCCACCAGAGTCACATGGGATGTCAGTATCCGAATGGATCACTGCTCCAACCATAGAGGAACCATGCTCCTCTTGACTTCTCCCTCTGCATTGTCGCTTCAGTTGAACACCAACTGCAGTTGAGAAATTAGACTGTGCCTGCCTACACGTCCAAAAGACAAAAAGTTAGAGGCATTTGGGCATTTTTTTCAGCTGCCCCTGAACACATTTAATGTTATCCTATGTGACCATGCACACATTCACGTTTTTTTTGCGTTTTAAAGCAGTTGGGTTTAGGCTCGTTTTTTCAGAAGCAAAATTTTGGGTTCAGACGCAAACGTTTTTGCGTTTCAAACGCTAAACGCGGCACCCGCGTTTAGCTGCGTTTGCGTTTATAAGCATTTTTAAAGGTACCCTTTATTTAATAAAATAAGGAAATATCATTTAAAATTGTAAAAAAAATAAATTTAATTAGTTTTAAATTATGTGGATAATTTAGATAATTCAGAGATGATATATAATTAGAGTTGAGCAGACACCTGGATGTTCGGGTTCGGACCCGAACCCGAACTTTAAAGAAAAAGTTCGGGAACCCGAACCCGAACTCCGAACCCCATTGAAGTCAATGGGACACGGACTTTTAGTAAAAAAAAAAAAAAATGCGCGGAGGTCCCCCCAAATTTAATAACCAGACCCTTTAGGTCTGGTATGGATATTAAGGGGAACCCCGCCGTCAATTTAAAAAAAAAATGACGTGGGGTTCCCCCTAAATATCCATAACCAGACCCTTCAGGTCTGGTGTGGATTTTAAGGGGAAGGGGATTTTAAGGGGTCCAGCGATGAGAACATCCATCCATTCAGAGCACAGCTCAGTGAATGACGCGCCGATGGTTTGACGTTTCTTTTATAGGGGAGGCGGGCCACGCGTCACGTGACCCCGTCCCCCTCTGACGCACACTCTGCTACGTCACTGGGACAGCCCAGACATGCCCCTTGCGTCAGAGCGGGACGGTGTCACGTGATGCGTGGTCCGCCTCCCCTATAAAAGAAACGTCAAAGCATCGGCGCGTCATTCGCTGAGCTGTGCTCTGAATGGATGGATGTTCTCATCGCTGGACCAATCGTTCGCCGCTGGAGAGATCACCCGGCGCTGGATAGAGACAACGTTGGAGCAGGGAGCAGCATTGATCGTCTATTTTCACCGCTGAAATTTTTATTTGGTTTAATTAATAAAGTAATTTGTTCTACGGTGTGCGTGTTTTTTTTTCTGAAAACTACTATTTACACTTCCTTCGTGAAATGGTAGGGGTACAGTGTACTCCATTACCATTTCACACGGGGGGGGCAGGATCTGGGGGTCCCCTTTGTTAAAGGGGGTCTTCCAGATTCTGATAAGCCCCCTGCCCACATACCCCCACAACCACTGGGCAAGGGTTGTGGGGATGAGACCCTTGTCCCCATCAACATGGGGACAAGGTGCTTTGGGGGGCACCCCAAAGCACCCTCCCAATGTTGAGGGCATGTGGCCTGGTGCGGTTCAGGAGAGGGGGGGGCCGCACTCTGTCCCCCCCCCTCTTTTCTGCGGCCGGCCAGGTCAATGTGCTCGGATAAGGGGTCTAGTGTGGATTTTAGGGGGAACTCCACGCCATTTTTTTTTAAATTTGGGGTGGAGTTCCCCTTAAAATCCACACCAGACCTGAAGGGTCTGGTTATGGATATTTAGGGGGAACCCCACGTCATTTTTTTTTTAAAATTGACGGCGGGGTTCCCCTTAATATCCATACCAGACCTAAAGGGTCTGATTATTGAATTTGGGGGGACCTCCACACATTTTTTTTCCCGAACTCCGAACCCGGACCCGAACTTTCAGCAATTATTCGGGTTCGGGAAAAACCCAAAGTCCGTACCGAACCCGAACTTTACAGTTCGGGTTCGTTCAACTATATATGGGATCCATTTCACAAAGGAGAATCAAATGGAAGTATGCAAGTGCTCTCTATGCTGCTGCTGCTCTCTCTGTTGAAAATGGCAGAAATAGTTAAAAATATATAGCTTTCAGAGCTTTGGGAAGGTCTACAATGTTTTTGTTATAAACACTGATAGCCGCAAACGCGGTAAAACGACGCTAAACGCAGCAAAACGCCGCGAAATTCGCGGCAAAAACGGGTGTTTTAAACGCCGGTTTTCGCCTTTGAAAACTTGAGTTTACATGTGTTTGCATTTGCTTCTCGTGTGCATGGGGCCTTCGAACCCTCAGTTTACCTAGCGAATGGTAATAAGAACAATCGAGTACTGTCAGTGATACTTTTTTTACATTAGCATCCAAATGACAAGCTTTTTGGGTGTGCCCCCTTCTTCGAGGCCAAAGGGAAAAAAAGACCCTGTAATGCAAGGTCCAATTTGTTCCAACAGGAGAAAATCCTTCCTGATAAAGATGGCTACTCCCGTAGAAAAATTGCTACTCCCAGGCTTAACATTCTTCATAATTATTTGGTATAATGCAAAGTCATTAGATAAGAAGGCCTGGCTCGCAGTCTCCACTCTAATGCCGCGTATATAGATATATGTCAAATAAACACATCTCCCTATAGACTATGGTCCAGATTCTCAACCGAGATACGACGGCGTATCTCCAGATACGCCATCGTATCTCTGCGTAGCGCCATCATATCTATGCGCCTGATTCTTAGAATCAGTTACGCATAGGTATCCATTAGATCCGACAGGCGTAAGTCTCTTACGCCGTCGGATCTTAACTGCAATTTTTTTTTTGACCGCTAGGTGGCGCTTGCGTCGAATTCCGCGTCAAGTATGCAAATTAGCTAGATACGCGAATTCCCGAACGTACGCGCCGCCGACGCAGTAAAGTTACGACGTTTACGTTAGGCTTTTCCTGGCGTAAAGTTGCCCCTGCTATATGAGGCGCAGCCAATGTTATATATGGCCGTCGTTCCCGCGTCGAAATTTTAAAAAGTTACGTCGTTTTGTGTAAGTCGTCCCTGAATGGGGCTGGAAGTCCACGTCGAAACGTTCACGTCGAAACCAATGACGTCCTTGCGACGTCATTTGGAGCAATGCACACTGGGATATTTTACGGACGGCGCATGCGCAGTTCGTTCGGCGCGGGGCAGCTTCATTTAAATGATACATGCCCCCTACCCGCCAAATTTGAATTCCGCCGGGTGATCTACACTACGCCGCCGCAACTTACGGAGAAAGTGCTTTGAGAATACAGCACTTGCCCGTGTAAGCTGCGGAGGCGTAACGTAAATCAGATATGTTACGCCCGCACAATTTGGCGCGGCTGTACGTGAATCTGCCCCTATTGCTTTACAGTAAATAAATAAATAAAAGAAGAGCAACCAAAGTATGTAAGCTATTATGAGCCATGTTTATTTGGTGGCAGAGTCCGCTTGTAGTGGGGTAAGGTATACTCTGAATTCTCTATACAGCTGGACTGTGACCTTTAAAGAATGTGTCCAGGAAGGGATCTTTGATTTGTGGATGTGTTTTGATGTAATATTCTGGCATTAGGGATATGCGAGCTTCACAGAGTTGACATTTCAATGGGGTTTGCTTCATATGTTTTGTAAATCCCACCTGCACCTGACATACTTCATGGCAACAAAAAATAAAAACTTTGTACATTTTTTTATATAGTAGCTACATGAAAGCCTCTGACATTCTCCAGACTGCTGAAATGTTTATAGATATTCAAGGAGAGGCAAGAAGACTCATTTACAAAAGTACAAAAGTGTGTGTGTATCCTGCAGGGACAACTGTCTGGTTTTACCGCCTCCCAAGCGCTAGTGTAAGCTGCTCCTAACAGAGCCCCAGATAGCGGTAAAAACCTGAGAGCTGTTTTTAGCCTTTTGCACTCTATCCCAAAGGTCGGCTGGACATAAACTTCAACATAAGAGAAAGGGAGGTGGATTTCCAACATTTACTACTCAAAACGTCAAGGGCAGTTCCCACAGTATAGCAGTGACTGTAAGGCCCCGTACACACGACCAAACATGTCTGCTGAAACTGGTCCGCTGACCAGTTTCAGCAGACATGTTTGGCCGTGTGTAGGCCCGAGCGGACCATTTTCGGGCGGATCGGACAGGTTTCCAGCGGACAACTGTTTCCTGGACTTGCTTTAAAACAGTCCGCTGGAAACCTGTCCGCCCGGACATGTACGGTTGTCTGTACAGACCTACCGTACATGTCCGGCCGCCCGCCATCCCTCGCATGCGTCGAATGACTTCGACGCATGCGTGGAAGCATTTAAAAGGCAGGCCCGCCCACGTCGCGGCGACACCGCGGACACGCCCCGCGTATTGTTTACGCGCGGACTTCTGTTCGATGGTGTGTACAGCCATCGAACAGAAGTCCCCGGGCAGACATGTCCGATGAAAACGGTCCGCGGACCGGTTTCATCGGACATGTCTGCTCGTGAGTACAAGGCCTAACAGGGGTCATCCCTACCTTCCATTTTTTTTTTACCTAATTGAAATTGCAATTGCTAGGACTGTCTCTAAGCTATTTCCGCGTACACACGCTCGGAATTTCGATGGGAGCTTTTGGTCGGAAATTCCGATCGTGTGTAGGCACCTTCGGACATTTTCTGTCGGAATTGCCAACAACAAAAATTTGAAAGCTGGTTCTCAAATTTTCCGACAACAAAATCCGTTCTCGTAAATTCCGAGCGTGTGTAGGCACCTTCTGACATTTTCTGTCGGAATTGCCAACAACAAAAATTTGAGAGCTGGTACTCGAATTTTCCGACAACAAAATTCTGAGCGTGTGTAGACAATTCAACGCACAAGATTCCATGCATTCCTTGAATCAAGTACGAGACGGAAGCGCTCGGTCTGGTAAAACTGGCGTTCATATTGGAGATAGCACATTCGTCACGCTATTATGGACTGAAAAGAATGAAGCTGAAAAACGCAAATCGTCTCTCACCAAACTTCTACTAACACGAGATTAGCAGAAGGAGCCCAAACAGTGGCGCACTTGCTATGGAACTTCAGTTTTTTGTGCCGTTGTACGTGCTGTGCATGATCGTGTTCTTGACAAATTTATCCACGGTTTTGTTGGCAGAATGTCAGATCGTGTGTATGCGGCATATGAGACAACTAAAATTTCACATGCATGTAAGGCCTGCATTCTTACTATTCTCTACTTGCTGTCCATGCCAGACAGGAGTGTACCAGCACAACGCCAAAAAGGTCATCAACAGCCGGGCAGCAAGGTACAGGAACATCAGGCAAAGGCAGAGTCAGGATACTAGCAGAGATAGGTACACAGCCGGCAGCTAGGTACAGGAACGCAAGACAGAAGCAGAGTCAGGCTTCGTACACACGACCGAGGAACTCGACGGGCGAAACACATCATTTTCCTCGTCGAGTTCCTTGTTAGGCTGTCGAGGAACTCGACAAGGCAAGTTTCTCCATTCCCGTCGAGGAAAAAGAAGACATGCTCTCTTTTTGGCTCGACGGGATCCTCGACAGTTTTCTCGTCGAAAAATGTACACACGACCGGTTTCCTCGGCAAAAAAAAAAATCCCAGCAAGTTTCTTGCTGTTTTTTGCCGAGAAACTCGGTCGTGTGTACGAGGCCTCAGTGTACAGGTCAGGGCAAGCCAGGTCGTACACAGGTAGGCAGGTATAGCAGGTCAAGGTGCAGGTAAGCAGGAACTAAATGAAGACCACTAACACTCAATCTGTTCCTGTCATAGCTTAAATAGGCTGTATGGTGCCAGTGCCAATACTGGGCATGCTTGTGTGTGGACTTGTGTGTGCCAGTGCCCATCTTGGAATGAGACTGCTCAGAATTATGAGAATGTGCATGAGCTTGTAATAGACTTCTGGTTCCAAAATGTACTGAGTTTCTCTTACAGCTTTTTAACCACTTGCCCACCGCTCTCTGATGGCGGCCTGTGATCGTGTCACGGAGAGGCAGAACGGGGAGATGCCTATGCAAACAAGGCATTTCCCTGTTCTGCCTAGTGACAGGACACTGATCTACTGCTTCCTGTCATCAGGAGCAGTGATCAGTGTTGTGTCACTTGTAGCCCAGCCCCCTCACAGTTAGAATCACTCCCTAGGACACACTTAACCCCTTCCTCGACCCCTAGTGATTAACCCCTTCCCTGCCAGTGTCATTTACACAGTAATCAGCGCATTTTTATAGCACTGATCGCTGTATAAATGACAATGGTCCCAAAATAGTGTTGATGTGTCTGCAATAATGTCGCAGTCACAATAAAAACCGCCATTACTAGTAAAAAAATATAAAAAATAAAAATGTCATAAAACTATCCCCTATTTTGTAGACGATATACATTTTGCGCAAACCAGTCAATATACGCTTATTGCGATTTTTTTTTTTACCAAAAATATGTAGAAGAATACGTATCGGTCTAAACTGAAGATATTTTTTTTTTTATATATATATATTTTTTGGTGGTATTTATTATAGCAAAAAGTAAAAAATATAGTTTTTTTCCTAAATTGTCGCTATTCTTTTGTTTATAGCGCAAAAAAAAAATCGCAGAGATGATCAAATACCACCAAAAGAAAGCTCTATCTGTGGGAATAAAAGGACGTCAATTTTGTTTGGGTACAATGTCGCACAACCACGCAATTGTCAGTTAAAGCGACGCAGTGCCGTATCGCAAAAAGTGCTCTGGTCAGGAAGGGGGTAAATTCTTCCGGGGCTGAAGCGGTTAAATGGGCTGTTTGGTGCCAGTGCCAATACTGGGCGTGTTTGTGTGTGTAGATATGCGTGTGCCAGTGCCCATCTTGCAGTGAGACTTTGCTCCGAATTATGAGAATGTGCATAAGCTTGTAATAGTCTTCTGGTTCCAATTTGTACTGAGTTTCTCTTACAGATTTTTAACTTTACAGTGGAACCTCGGATTGCGAGTAACGCGGTTAACGAGTGTTCCGCAATACGAGCACTGTATTTTGAAAAATCCTAACTCGGCTTGCGAGTGTTGTCTAGCAAAACGAGCAGGATTCGGCCAAAGCAATGTGCAGTACCGCATTTGGCCTGAGGTGGGAGGGGGTAGCCGATCGGCGCCGTTAGGAAATGCTCGGAAAGACTCAGAAATACTACGTTCCCGAGCCTTTCCGAAGTTTGCCGAGGTCAGCCGAGCTGTCCTCAGGCCTTTCCGGCTGTTTCCGAGGCTCTCCAGGACCCCCCGCCTGTGGCCGCATGCGGTATTGCATGCCATTGGAGTCGAGGCGGAACAAATTGTTTTCTTTTCCATTGACTTCAATCGGGAAACTCGCTTTGATATGCGAGTACTTTGGATTACGAGCATTCTCCTGGAAAGGGAGTCACGGAGCAACGAAGTTGGGGGAGGGACGGCATGACAGGGTGGGACTGGTTCAATTTATTGTAAGGGGAGGGGTAGCCTGTTGGGGGGCGGGGGCGTCAGAGGTGAGAGAGTGGAGGAAGTAACGTTTTGTCACTCCTTCAATTTTACAGCAGAGGAAGAAGTTACCCACCCACCCTCCCTAGTTTTAGGTTTTCTGTGGGCGGTGTTGGGTCTATGGAAGACGAGTAAAGGCTGGAAGTTGGGGTAGGAAAAAAGGTTGTACCCATAGGTGGTATGGGGGTTATTGGGTACCTTTCGGTTAACAAGGGTTAACCAGGAAGGGGTTAAAAGGTTAGGTCACTGCGGACGGTTGTACTGCATCCGAGTCGGTGTCTTGCGAGTGAGGCCTAGGTATTAATTGTTGTCCCAGTGGCCAAGTTGAGAGGGGTGGTCTTCTGACCACCAAGTATTGGAAATATGTATAAAGTTAAACGGTAATTTATGTTAAAATTTTGAAATGGTTAAATAAAAAGGCCGGAAGGCCAATTTTACTCCACAACGTGGTCCCGTGTATCATTGGGGTTTTGTGGGGTAGGGTATAAGAGATAGTGCGTAAAGTGTCACTAGGATCGGTCCTTAACCACTTAACAACCCCTGCACGACGATATATGTCGGCAGAATGGCACTTCTCCGATCGGTCCCCGGAACTGAAGAACGGGGAGAGCCGCGCGTAAACACGGCTTCCCCGTGCTTCACTGTGGCGGCTGCATCGATCGTGTCATCCCCTTTATAGGGAGACACAATCGATGACGTCACTCCTACAGCCACACCCCCCTACAGTTGTAAACACACACTACGTGAAACATAACCCCTTCAGCGCCCCCTGTGGTTAACTCCCAAACTGCAACTGTCATTTTCACAATAAACAATGCATTTTAAATGCATTTTTTGCTGTGAAAATGACAATGGTCCCAAAAATGTGTCAAAATTGTGCAAAGTGTCCGCCATAATGTCGCAGTCACGAAAAAAATCGCTGATCGCCGCCATTAGTAGTAAAAAAAAAAATTAATAAAAATGCAATAAAACTATCCCCTATTTTGTAAACGCTATAAATTTTGCGCAAACCAACCGATAAACGCTTATTGCAATTTTTTTTACCAAAAATATGTAGAAGAATACGTATCGGCCTAAACTGAGGAAATTTTTTTTTTTTATATATATTTTTGGGGGGGAAATTTATTATAGCAAAAAGTAAAAAATATTGCATTTTTTTCAAAATTGTCGCTCTATTTTTGTTTATAGCGCAAAAAATAAAAACCGCAGAGGTGATCAAATACCACCAAAAGAAAGCTCTATTTGTGGGAAGAAAAGGACGCAAATTTAGTTTCGGTACAGCATTGCATGACCGCGCAATTACCAGTTAAAGCAGCGCAGTGCCAAATTGTGAAAACACCTCTGGGCATTTAGCTGCATATTGGTCCGGGGCTTAAAGTGGAGATTCACCCCAAAAGTAAATTTTTAATCTTAGATTGATGCTCATTTTGTCAAGGGGAATCGGGTAGTTTTTTTTAAATCAAAGCTGTACTTACCGTTTTAGAGAGCGATCTTCTCCGCCGCTTCCGGGTATGGGCTGCGGGACTGGGCGTTCCTATTTGATTGACAGGCTTCCGACGGTCGCATCCATCGCGTCACGATTTTCCGAAAGTAGCCGAACGTCGGTGCGCAGGCACCGTATAGAGCCGCACCGACGTTCGGCTTCTTTCGGCTACTCGTGACGCGATAGATGCGACCGTGGGAAGCCTGTCGGAAGACTGTCAATCAAGAAGGAACGCCCACCCCCGAAGACCCATACCTGGAAGCGGCGGAGAAGATCGCTCTCTACAACGGTAAGTACTGCTTCGATTTAAAAAAAACTAGCCGATTCCCCTAGACAAAATGAGCAATGGCATGAATCTAAGGCCCCGTACACACGACCAAACATGTCTGCTAAAACTGGTCCGCGGACCAGTTTCAGCAGACATGTTCGGCCATGTGTAGGCCCGAGCGGACAGGATTCCAGCGTACATTTGCCCGCCGGGCCTTTTTCGAGCGGGCAAATATTTCTGAACATGTTTTAAAACATGCCCGCTGGAATCCTGCCCGTCGGACATGTTCGGTCGTCTGTACAGACCTACCGTACATGTCCGAGCGGCCGCCATCCCTCGCATGCGTCGAATGACTTCGACGCATGCGTGGAAGCATTGACCTTCCTGCATCGCGCATGTCGCCGCGTCATCGTCGCGGCGACGGCGCGGACACGTCACCGCGCTGTCTGTCTGCGCGGATTGTCTGTAATTTCTGTCTGATGGTGTGTACAACCATTAGACAGAAATCTCAGACCGGACTTGTCTGCTGAAAACAGTCCGGCGGACCGTTTTCAGCGGACTGTCCGGTCGTGTGTACAAGGCCTTAGGTTAAAAATTGACATTTCCGGGTGAACCTCCACTTTAAGTGGTTAACATGTCATGGATTATGCTTGTATTCCGAGGTTCCACTGTAATGTAAATTGCATATGCTGCTCTATTGTTTTCAAGAAAACATTTATGGAACAGAAAGAAAGATACAATGGAAATTTGAATCCTTGTGTGTGTTTTTTTTTTATAAAGCACCACCCAGATACAGATGAAACAAGTTTACTAGTCATTGTTATGCATTTAATCTCCTTGATTGCATTATTATTTTAACATCACGGTACATTATACAACCTTGAAGTGTTCCTAAAACATCAATATGCATCTGTCTAAGTTGACCTTTCGCAGAATCTACAGCAATTATTTCCATTGCTGCCCCGAGTCTTTAGAAATACTTAAAAAGCTCTAGAGCTATAATTGTTTCCCACCTTTCCTGTAACTTTGGGATGGGTTGTAAATTTTTAATAATATAAACCGGGGGGGGGGGGGGGGGGAGTGTGCAGGTGGAGTAGTGAAGCTCATCTTCGCCCACGACTGATGATGATGATGGCCAATGCTGATGTTTCGCTTAGCACACAATTTAAAACTTTCACTGGAAATGTCAAAGAGGTTCAAACAATAAAGACCTATGTCAGATCAAGTAAGAAAAGGGCTTATCTTTTGATCCCAGAACTTCCCTTGAGTGTGTGTTTAGGAGTCCACGTGCAAATCCTCCCAACAGGAAAGGTCTATTACAGCTCAATAAAACACCTCCGACATTCAATGCTTTAGCAGAACAGAACAATCTAGCAGCTGCAGGGATTTCCCATTGATTCCGCTAGCACAGGCGCGGGCCCTCTATCTCTTCCTGTAAGGGTGGGGGCAGAAACGTTACAGCCACCCGGCCTCAGGAAGCCAGTCGTCCATCAGGCTTCAGCTCTCCGGGGCGTGGGGACCCCGGCTTAAATATTTGTTTGGTGGCCACATCACCAACACGTGCTGCCTAAGCACTTGGAAAACAAAAGCTGGATGTCTGGATCAAACGGGAGGAAATGAAGCAGCATGAGGACGACGGGTCAGCAGGACGAAGGCAGTCGCTCTTCTTTCGACTCTATTGTTCAATAAAAAAAAAAGAAGAAAAATAAGTAAATAGAGGGGAAAAAAAATTAACACATCCTGAAGCTCCGTATCAAGAAATCGGCAAGAAAAACAAGCATCCTATTCACGCACAGCGAGGGACGGGTTTTATAGGCCTTTTGGCAAGGAGACATATGTCAAATCCAATTAGTGGCAGTGGCCAGGCTATGAAAACTGGTTAAATACTCCCCTGGCTATTTAGGGCTTCTAATTAATACTGAAAGAAGGTGCTAGTGGAATGTGAGGCTAGAAGGGCAGTCTGGAATGTGCTTGGTATATCTGCCAGTGCCCAGTCACTTTTCAAAGAGTTATGTTAATTTACCTTGATATACGCACCATCAACATCATTTTGGTTGGGAATAAAATACCGTATATACTCGAGTATAAGCCAAGTTTTTCAGCAATTTTTTTCGTGCTAAAAATGCCCCCTCGGCTTATACTCGAGTCACTGTTTTGCGCCCAATCTCCCGGACTTTGGGGACCCGGTACCGGCAAACTTGGCACACATGTAGCCCCACTCTTCCTCTACAAGTGTGCAAAGTTTGTTGTCCAGGGGACCTATGGCCGGGGAGCACCGATTTTTCAAATCGGGCACGAGTGAGCGAGCGCCCTGCATTGCACCCGCTGTTCACCTTTTTGGACGCCTATTAGAGCCTACCCAGCCACTGTAATTCAGGTGCCCAGCGCCCGTAAAGGGGTCGGGCACATGAATAGGGGGTGGCAGCGGCGACCATAGATAGATTCATGCAATGCACAAATCTATCTATGGTTATAGAGAGGTGGCAGTCCCCCAGTATAATCCCCCAGGTCAGTCTGTACCCCATTTAAAGTCCCCCCACCAATATAATTAAAAGCCGACGGAAGGGGAGAGGGGGATAGGAGGACTGGTGCTGCAGCAGGGCTGCCACTGATGTGTCTGGGTTTTAGTTGGACTGAAACCCGTACACAGGATCTAAAACACGGACTGTCTGGGTGAATCCTGGACAGGTGGCGACCCTAGTTAAAGCCCACCCTATTTGCTGCCTCAAATTTGCGTAAGCGGGCAGGAAAAGGTTACAATGGTCACTTATATGACATATAGTAAGGTTAAATGTCCCAAATAGGGGGCACAGACCACAAATAAACCTGTTGGGATAGAGCTACATAGTGGTTCTAAAGCCTTAAGGTTTTTCACCTTAACGAGGAAGTAAACCCTCACGATTTAGAGAAAAAAAAACACCTGCAAGAGAAAGCATAATAGCTCATTATGTGGCACTTACCTTAGATCGAAGCCCCCAAAGTCCTCCTCGGTCCTGTCCACCGCCGCCGCCAAGTCCCCTGCAGCTTCTTCCTGTTTTCGCAGCTCCGGCACTGAGATCCCCGCGCATGCGCGAAAACACGGAATTAACCCGATTAATGGCATTCACAAAAACGGCAACGCTCAGTGTGCCTGCACCGTTGTCTACGCATGCGCCGTAGACATCGGTGCCCGTCTTTGTGAAAATATCTCCTTAACCATGCAGGTTAACCGGTTAAGACCCGGACCATTATGCAGGTTAAGGACCTTGCCCCTTTTTGCGATTCGGCACTGCGTCACTTTAACTGACAATTGCGCGGTCGTGCGACGTGGCTCCCAAACAAAATTGGCATCCTTTTTTACCCACAAATAGAGGTGGTGGTATTTGATCACAAAAATAGAGCAACAATTTTGAAAAAAACACAATATTTTTAACTTTTTGCTATAATAAATATCCCCAAAAAAGATATAAAAATATTTTTTTTCCTCAGTTTAGGCCGATACGTATTCTTCTACAAAAAAAATCGCAATAAGCGTTTATTGATTGGTTTGCGCAAAATTTATAGTGTTTACAAAATAGGGGATAGTTTTATGGCATTTTTATTAATATTTATTTTATTTTTTACTACTAATGACGGCGATCAGTGATTTTTTTTCATGACTGCGACATTATGGCGGACACATCGGACACTTTTGACACATTTTTGGGACCATTGTCATTTTCACAGCGAAAAGTGCTATAAAAATGCACCGATTACTGTGAAAATGACAATGGCAGTGAAGGGGTTAACCACTAGGGGGAGCTGTAGGGTTTAAGTGTGTCCTATTGTGTGTTTCTGACTGTGGGGGGGGGCGGGGCTGGACATGTGACATAAGTGATCGTCGTTCCCTAACAGACGATCACTGATATTGCCACAGAGAAGAACGGGGAAGGTTTGTTTACACTCACCTCTCCCCGTTCTTCAGCTCCTGTGACCTGATCGCGGGACACCCGCGGCGATCGGATCCGCGGGTCCTGCGGGCACAGTCACGGAGCTTTGGCTTGGGTCGACCCACGGCTGGGCTCTTAAAGAGGACGTATATATAAGTCCATGTGCCCAGCCTTGCCATTCTGTCGACGTATATAGTCATGCAGCGGTCCTTAAGTGGTTAAGGAGATATTTCTTGCACCTGCAGGTAAGCCTTAATCTAGGCTTACCTGTAGGTGCAAGTTGTTTGGTTGGCTTTACAACCACTTTAATGAATTCTATGCATTAAGGTGAAAAACTTTCTGTGCTGCAGCTCCCCCCAGCCCCCTTACCTTTTTCCTTACCTGAGCCCGATCCGTTTCAGCTCTCATGGCTGTCTCCCTCCTCACTGGGCAGATTGATAGCAGCAGGAGCCATTGGCTCCTGCTGCTGTCAATTAAATGCTGTGACACAGGAAAGTGAGGTGGGGCTGTGGCTTTCGCTCTGTCTCGATAGATGCAAAGAGGGAGGCTCGGGAGCGAACACACATGGGTGCCCCCATACAAGGTGACTTTACGTGGGAGCACCCGCCAAAGAAGAGGGGCCTGGAGTTCCGGTGAACCACAAAAGAAGAAGTTTGGGACTGCTCTGTGCAAAAGCATTACACAGAGGAGGTAAATATAGACATGTTTGTTATTTTAATTTAACCACTTGCTTACTGGGCACATATACCCCCCTCCTGCCCAGGTGAAATTTCAGCTTCCGGCACTGCGTCGCTTTAACTGACAATTGCGCGGTCGTGCGACGTGGCTCCCAAACAAAATTGACGTCCTTTTTTCCCCACAAGTAGAGCTTTCTTTTGGTGGTATTTGATCACCTCTGCGTTTTTTATTTTTTGCGCTATAAACAAAAAAAGAGCGACAATTTCGGAAAAAAATAATGAATATTTTTTTCTTGTTGCTATAATAAACAGCCCAATTTTTTTTCCCCAGTCTAGGCCGATACGTATTCTTCTACATATTTTTGGTAAAAAAAAAAAAAAATTGCAATAAGCGACTGGTTTGCGCATAAGTTATAGCGCCTACAAAATAGGGGACAGAATTTTTTTTTATTTTTTACTAGTAATGGAGGCGATCTGCGATTTTTATTGGGACTGCGACATTACAGCGGACACATCGGACACTTTTGACACATTTTTGGCACCATTTACATTTATACTGCGATCAGTGCTATAAATATGCACTAATTACTGTATAAATGTGATTGGCATTGAAGGGGTTAACACTAGGGGGTGAGGAAGGGGTTAAATGTGTACCCTGCATAGTGTTACTAACTGTGGGGGGAGGGGACTGACTGGGGGAGGTGACCGATCTGTGTCCCTATGTACAAGGGACACACCATCAGTCTTCTCTCTCCCTGAGGCCCCGTACACACGTCCGAGAAACTCGACGAGCAAAACACATCGTTTTGCTCGTCGAGTTCCTTGTGAAGTCGCCGAGGATCTCGGCGAGCCAAGTTTCCCCGTTGACTAACGAGGAAACAGAGAACATGTTCTCTTTTTGGCTCGACGAGTTCCTCGTCGGTTTCCTCGGCCAAAAGTGTACACACGACCGGGTTTCTCGGCAGAATACGGCTCCGATCGAGTTTCTGGCTGAATTATGCCGAGAAACTCGGTTGTGTGTACGGGGCCTGACAGGATGTGGATCTGTGTGTTTACACACACAGATCCACGTCCTTGTGTCTGTAACCGCCGATCGCGGGTGCCTGGCGGACATCGCGGCCTCCCAGTGATGCAGCGCGCACGCCGCCAGCGCTCGCGCGCCCCCCAGTGGCCGGAGGAGCGGAGGCCGTATATAGACAGCCTCCCAGAGATTAAAGCGGTGGTTCACCCTTATTAACATGTTTTTAGCATAAAATTCGGCATAGTAGCGCGAGCTACAGTATGCCTGTCTTTATTTTTTTAGCCCCGTACTCACAGTGTAATCGTAGACACAAGATTTTGACAATGGGCGTTCCTATGGAGAGGGAAGGTGATTCACGGCCGGCTCTGGCACGTCACGCTCCCCGAAGACAGCCGGAACAGGTCTCGGCTCTTCACGGCGCTATACGGCGCCTGCGCACAGACTATGCGCAGGCGCCGTGAAGCGCCAAGTCCTATTTCGGGTATTTCCGGAGAAGCGTGACGTGCCAGAGCCGGCCGTCAATCATGCTGCCTCTCCATAGGAACGCCCATTCCCCGAGGGGGGTCGGAATCTTGTCTCTACGATTACACAGTGAGTACCGGACTAAAAAAATAAAGACAGGCATACTGTAGCTCGCGCTACTATGCCTCATGTTATGCTAGAAGAAAAAAATATATATTTTTTTTATTAATAGGGTGAACCCCCGCTTTAAGAACCACACTGCGGCCGTATAAAGTCGTACGGCCGTCAGGAAGTGGTTAAACAAAACAAAGGTTTAATAACTAAATTGGGAAAGTAGACAACAACAAAAACTTGACAGAGGTTCTTGCTCTTCCATCCTTTATTCAGAAAAAGACTTGACTTGCTCTATCAATGCTGGAAATGCAATAGGAGGATAGCATTGGCTTGGGCTTCTTCTTGCGTAGTCATTCTTCTGGCAGTTCCCTTCTAGAGCTGCCCCTGTTTGGATTAGAAGCACGTTTATTTTGATGACCGAGAAAATTCCTGTTGACAAGAACGGTACCTATGTTCGCCACCTGCACTGGAAACAAATCTTATTTGTATTTTAATGTTCCCGAGTCTCATTCATCAAAGTGTCTAAAACAAGGACTGTCTGGATTTTAGACAGCAGGCAATCATTTTTTTTCTTTGTCCATTCCTTTAAACTGCACTTAGTAACCAAAGAGGTATTCTGACCGATTGCTCAGGACATTACAAACTGTCCCTATTGTAGGCAAATTTACACTGTTATACACGCTGTACACTCACTACTTTACATTGTAGCAAAGTGTCATTTCTTCAGTGTTACATGAAAAGATAGAAAAAAATATTCACAAAAATGTGAGGGTGTACTCACTTTTGTGAGATACTTTACATGCTTACATTGGTTCAAACTGGACCAATGTAACTATGTAAAAACATCCACACTTTGAATTATTTTATATACAAGTGAAACTTGAAAAAATTGAATATCGTGCATAAGTTCATTTATTTCACTAATGCAATTTAAAAGGTGAAAGTAATATATGAGATAGACTCTTGGGCCCGGATTCACAAAGCACTTGCGCCAACGTATCTCGAGATACGCCGCGTAAGTGCAAATATGCGCCGTCGTATCTGTGCGCCGTGCCCACAAAACCAAGATACGCCTAAAAACAGGCTTCATTCCACTGACGTAACTTGCCTATGCCGGCGTAGAGTGGGCGCATATTTACGCTGGACGCATGTGGCGCTCCCATTGATTTTCTATTCAAATGAGGGAGATACGCTGATTCACGATCGTACTTGCGCCCGACGCAGGCTACGACTGGTGCACGTAAGTTGTACGCACGGTGTAAAGTTATGCCCCATAAAGGAGGTGTAACTCACCCATTTAAAAATGTAGCTTTGTGTTCTTGGTTGCTTGATGTTGCAGATGTCTGACCTGCTGAAAAGAAAAAAAAGAAAGAAAAAAAAAAAAAAAGGAGGTGTAACTCAGCAGCATCCATGCAAAGGGCTGCACCAGGGAACACCGGCCCGCGTATTTTACGTTGGACGTGAATATGACTAGGCGTAGGTTACGTTCACGCCATAGGCAGTGATCCGGCGTATCTTAGGCAGTTGTTCCGACGTGATTGTTGGCTTGCGCACTGGGATGCGCCCACTGGACGGCGCATGCGCCATTCGTTATACGTATCTGTCTGGCGCTCGGCCCATCATTTGCATGGGGTCACGCCTCATTTGCATGGCTCACGCCCACTTCCACCTACGCCGGCTTACGCCTAGGAAACCCAGCCCAGTTTTGGGAGGAAGTGCTTTGTGAATTCCATGCTTGCCTCTCTGCGCTGCGTCAGCGTAGCGTAAAGGAGATACGCTACGGCGTCATAATTGTGCGCCAGTGTCTGTGAATCCGGGCCATTACATGCAAAGCAAGATAGTTCAAGCTGTGATTTGTCATAATTGTGATGATTATGGCTTACAGCTCATGAAAACTCCAAATCCACAATCTCAGGAAATTTGAATATTGTGAAAAGGTGCAATATTCTAGGTTCAAAGTGTCCCACTCTAATCAGCTGATTATTCATAACACCTGCAAAGGGTTCCTGAGCCTTTAAATGGTCTCTCAGGCTGGTTCGGTAGGAATCACAATCATGGGAAAGACTGACAGTTGTGCAGAAAACCATCATTGACGCCCTCCAGAAGGAGAGAAAGCCTCAAAAGGTAATTGTAAAAGAAGTTGGATGCTCCCAAAGTGCCGCATCAAAGCACATTAATAGAAAGTTATGTGGAAGGGAAAGGTGTGGAAGAAAAAGGTGCACAAGCAGCAGGGATAACCGCAGCCTGGAGAGGGTTGTCAGGAAAAGGCCATTCAAAAGTGTTGGGGACTTTCACAAGGAGTGGACTGAGGCTGGAGTCAGTGCATCAAGAGCACCACACACAGACGGATCCAGGACATGGGCTTCAACTATCGTATTCCTCTTGTTAAGCCTCCTGAACAACAAACAACGACAGAAGCGTCTTACCTGGACTAAAGAAAAACACACCTGGTCTGGTGCTCATTGGTCCAAAGTCCTCTTTTCTGATGAGAGCAAATTTTGCATCTCATTTGGAAACCAAGAGTATGGAGGAAGAATGGAGAGGCACACACTGCAAGATGCTTGAAGTCCAGTTTGACGTTTCCACAGTCTGTGATGATTTGGGGAGCCATGCCATCTGCTGGTGTTGGTCCACTGTGCTTCATTAAGTCCAGGGTCACCGCAGCCGCCTACCAGGAGATTTTGGAGCACTTCATGCTTCCTACCGCAGACGAGCTCTATGGGAATGCTGACTTCATTTTCCAGCAGGACTTGGCACCTCCCCCACACTGCCAAAACCACCAAAACCTGGTTCAATGACCGTGGGATTACTGTGCTTGATTGGCCAGCAAACTCGTCTGACCTTAAAACCAATAGAGAATCTCTGGGGCATTGCCAAGAGAAAGATGAGAGACATGAGACCGAACAATGCAGAAGAGCTGAAGGCCACTATTGAAGCATCCTGGTCTTCCATAACACCTCAGCAGTGCCACAGGCTGATCGCTCCCATGCCACGCTGCATTGAGGCAGTAATTGCTGCAAAAGGGGCCCAAACCAAGAACTGAGTACATATACATGCTTCTACTTTTCAGAGGTCCAATATTGTCCTATGTACAATCCTTGCTTTATTGATTGCATGTAAAATTCTAATTTTCTGAGATTGTGGATTTGGGGTTTTCATGAGCTCTAAGCCATAATCATCACAATTATGACAAATCACGGCTTGAACTATCTTGCTTTGCATGTAATTAGCCGGATTCAAAAAGACTTACGACGGCGTATCAGTAGATACGCCGTCGTAAATCTGAATGCGCGCCGTCGTATCTTTAAGCGTATTCTCAAACTGAGATACGTTTCTCTGTTGCTAAGATACAAGCGGCATAAGTCTCCTACGCCGTCGTATCTTAGCTGCATATTTACGCTGGCCGCTATGGGCGTGTACGTTGATTTACACCTAGAATATGTAAATGAGCAAGATACGCCTATTCACGAACGTACGCACGCCCGTCGCAGTAAGCTACGCCGTTTACGTAAGGCGTTTTTCAGGCGTAAATATAAACCACCAAAAAGATGGCGCAGCCCATGCAAGGTATGGACGTCAGAAGTCCCGTTGAATTTTATGTCGTTTGCGTAAGCATACGTGAATGGGGCTGGGCGTAGGTTACGTTCACGTCGAAAAGCAAGGAGTATTTGCGACGTGATTCTGAGCATGCGCGCGCATGCGCCCTACCAACGGCCCTCATTTACATGGGGTCACGGGTAATTTACATGGAGCACGCCCCCTACCTGCCTATTTTGAATTAGGCGGGGTTATGCCGGGCCATTTGCGCTACGCCGACGTAACTTAGGAGGCAAGTGCTTTGTGAATACAGTACTTGCCTCACTATGTTACGTTGGCGTAGTGCAAATGGGATGCGCTACGCCGGCATAAAGATACGCGCCTCTACATGAATCTGGCCAAATGAGTCTCTCTCATACTGTATATTACTTTCACCTTTTAAGTTGCATTAGTGAAACAAATGAACTTTTGCACGATATTCGAATTTTTCGAGTTTCACCTGTAGCTAGCCAGAAGACAGGCCTTATCCCCTGGATTATTTTTAATGCCAAATGCTCAAATCTATCAAGAATGCACCTTTAAAACCCATAAAAAAAAGAAGTTTGTAACAAATAGAAATATGTATGTACTTTTCATCCACATAGCTAATTCCTAATCCTCCTGCATAGGGTTGATTATTTGTCATTTCATAATGGCAATCTAAGTTAAACTTAAAACCAGATCTCTAAAATTTGGCAATATTTTTAGAAAAAAGGAAGTCCAAATATTCCATGGAATCTGTTTTTGATTAGAAGCTCATCAATTTGTGGCGTAGTGATTAGCTGACACGGCCTTTACAGCTTAGTGCAAGGGAAACTGACAGCTCTACTGCTGCGTAGGAAAGTGCAAGCCTACAATGTAACTCCCAGCATGCTCATCAGAACTCATTAGCATTTTAAACTTTCATCGACTTGTAAAAGTTCCAAAATCAGCTGTGATCTAAACTCTAATTAGGTCCCTTTACATGCACTGAGTTATCGGAAAAGTGTTTTTCACTTTAGCCAATTGACCTTTCGGATTACATTCCTCTTATACATAAATCATGCAGAGATAAATATTTATTTGGATGGTCCTTTGCCAAAAACAGATTCTGCATGTGATAGCCAGACTGAGCTGATACACAGCAGAGCAGAGGTAAATGAGATGTTGGCACCGGAATATGGTAATGCTTTATACCTCACATTTTCCAGAAATCATACATTAACACACTGAGTTCCACCCTTTTATTCCCATGCAATCCTACAACACATTTCAATGTACTTTTCTAAAAGTTTTTAACTATTATAAATGGCACACTATTGTGAATGCAACTGGACAGCCAATAGCAAATCCTTCCCACTCCATTCACTACAGACACCAGAAGGGTGATGGAGTCGAGGAAGTGCTCAGCAGCCTCCATATTGTTTCTATTAGGAAGTACCGATAATACCAATGCACTGATGGAGCTACCTACTGCAGGTATATATCTGAGAGACAGAAATTGCTCATTGCTCAAAGAACCTCTAACAAAATCGAAAGGAACCATGGGGTTCCACGGAAACCCTAGTTTGGAAAGGCTTGCCCAAAGAATCCCTAGCAAACTCTGAAGGAACCCCCGGGTTCCACAGAACCCTAGTTGAGAAAGGCTTGCTCAAAGAACCCCTAGCAAACTCTGAAGGAACCCCTGGGTTCCACAGGACCCTAGTTGAGAAAGGCTTGCTCAAAGAACCCCTAGAAAACTCTGGAGGAGCCCCGGGGTTCCACAGAACCCTAGTTGAGAAAGGCTTGCTCAAAGAACCCCTAGCAAACTCTGGAGGAGCCCCGGGGTTTCACAGAACCCTAGCTGAGGAAGGCTTGCTCAAAGAACCCCTAGCAAACTCTGGATGAGCCCTGGTGTTCCACAGAACCCTAGTTGAGAAAGACTTGCTCAAAGAATCCCTAGCAAACCCTGGAGTAGCCCCTGGGTTTCACAGAACCCTAGTTGAGAAAGGATTGCTCAAAGAACTCCTAGCAAACTCTGGATGAGCCATGGGGTTTCTCAGAACCCTAGACCCTAGTGGAGAAAAGCTTGCTCAAATAACCCCTAGCAAACTCTGGATGAGCCCTGGGGTTCCACAGAACCCTAGTTGAGAAAGGCTTGCTCAAAGAACCCCTAGCAACCTCTGGAGGAGCCCGGGGTTCCACAGAACCCTAGTTGAGAAAGGCTTGCTCAAAGAACCCCTAGCAAACTCCGGAGGAGCCCCGGGGTTCCACAGAACCCTAGTTGAGAAAGGATTGCTCAAAGAACCCCTAGCAAACTCTGGATGAGCCCTGGGGTTCCACAGAACCCTAGTTGAGAAAGGCTTGCTCAAAAAAACCCTATTAACCACTTTCCATTCCGCCTATAGTCATATGACGGCCACAAGGTGGCCCTGCCATCCTGGGTGGCCGTCATATTACGTCCTTGGGCCTCCCGGCCACTAGGGGGCACGCGTCACTCAGGTGCCGATGCACGTGTCTGGCGAACACGATTTCCGCCAGGTACCCACGATCGGCAGATGTCCTGTCAGGGTGAGGAGGCCGATGGTGTGTCCCTTGTACATAGGGACAACGATCAGTCACCTCCCCCAGCTAGTCCCCTCCCCCCAGAGTTAGAATCACTCCCTAGGATACAAATGTAACCCCTTGATCGCCCCTTAGTGTTAACCCCTTCCCTTCCAGTCACATTTATACAGTAATCATTGCATATTTATAGCACTGTTCGCTGTATAAATGTGAATGGTCCCAAAAATGTACCAAAAGTATCCGATCTGTTCGCCGCAATATAACAGTTCTGACAAAAATCGCAGATCGCCGCCATTACTAGTAAAAGAAAAAAAATCATAAATCTATCCCCTATTTTGTATGTAAACAAGGCATTTCCCTGTCCTCCCTAGTGACAGGACAGAGATCTACTGCTCCCTGTCATCGGGAGCAGTGATTGCGGTCATGTCACTGGTAGCCTAGCCCCCCCACAGTTAGAATAACTTCCTAGGACACACTTAACCCCTTCATCACCTCCTAGTGTTTAACCCCTTACCTGCCAGTGTCATTTATACAGTAATCAGAAGCTTTTATAGCACTGATCGCTGTATAAATGACAATGGTCCCAAAATAGTGTCAAAAGTGTCCGATGTGTCCGCCATAATGTTGCAGTCCCGATAAAAATCGCAGATCGCTGCCATTCCCATTTAAAAAAATAAAATATTAATAAAAATGCCATAAATCTATATACTATTTATTAAACGCTATAACTTTTGCACAAACCAATCACTATACGCTTATTGAGATTTTTTTTACCAAAAATATGTAGACTAATACATATCGGCCAAAACTGAGAAAAACTATTTTTTTTTTTAATTGGGATATTTATTATAGCAAAAAGTAAAAAATACTGGGGCAGATTCAGAAAGAGATACGACACTGTATCTCCTGATACGCCGTCGTATCTCTGAGTTCTGCCGGTCGTATCTATGCGACTGATTCAGAGAATCGGTTACGCATAGATATCCCTAAGATCAACCAGGTGTAAGTGACTTACACCGTCGGATCTTAGGCTGCAATTCCAGGCCGGCCGCTAGGTGGCGTTTCGTTTTTTTTACGCAATGAATATGCAAATGAGGATTTCTGCCGATTCAGAAACGAACGACCGCCCGGCGCATTTTTTTTACATCGTTTGCGTTCGGCTTTTTCCATCCTAAAGTTACCCCTGCTATGTGCGGAGTATCCTATGTTAAGTATGGCCGTCGTTCCCGCGCCGAGTTTTGAATTTTTTACGTCGTTTGCGTAAGTCGTTCGCGAATACGGATGGACATAATGTACGTTCACGTCGAAACCAATGACGTCCTAGCGACGTCATTTAGAGCAATGCACGCTGGAAAATTTTACGGACGGCGCATGCGCAGTTCGTTCAGCGCGGGGACGCGCCTGATTTCAATTTTACACGCCCCCTACCCGCGGAATTTGAATTACGCCAGGGGATTTACGATACGCCGCCGCAAGTTTACAGGCAAGTGCTTTCTGAATAAAGCACTTGCCTCAAAAACTTGCGGCGGCATAACGTAAATCAGATAGGTTACGCGGATCTAAAGACCTGCTCACCTATCTGAATCTAGCCCACTGTGTTTTTTTTTTTTTTATTATTTTTTTATTTATAGCAAAACAAATAAAAACCGCAAAGATCATCAAATACCACCAAAAGTAAGCTCTATTTGTGGGGGGGAAAAGGACGTCAATTTTGTTTGAGAGCCACGTCGCAGGACCGCGCAATTGTCATTCAAAACGTGATAGTGCTGAAAGCTGAAAATTGGCCTGGGCAGAAAGGGGGTGAAAATGGCGGGTATTGAAGTGGTTAAACTCTGGAGGAACCCTAGGGTTCCACAGAAGCCTAGTTGAGAAAGGCTAACTCAATGAACCCCTAGCAAACTCTAGCAAAAGCTGACGTAGATACTCTATGCTTCTGTAAGGCCCCGTACACACGACCGAAGACCAGTTTCAGCAGACATGTTCGGTCGTGTGTACGGCCGACCGGACAGGTTTCCAGTGGACATTTGTCCAGCCGACCGTTTTCCGGCGGACAAATGTTTCTTAGCATCGGACATGTTCGGTCGTCTGTACAGACTCACCGTACATGTCCGATCAGCCGCCATCCCTCGCATGCGTCGAAGTGATTCGACGCATGCGTGAAAGCATTGAACTTCCAGGGCCGTGCACGTCGCTGCGTCATCGTCGCGGCGACGGCGCCACCACGTCACCGCGTATCGTGTACGCGCGGATTTCAGTCTGATGGTGTGTACAACCATCAGACAGAAATCTCCGGGCGGACATGTCCGCTGAAAACGGTCCGGGGGACCGTTTTCAGCAGACAGTCCGTCCGTCTGTACGAGGCCTAAGGGGTACTTACAAAAGCACAAGTAGAAGGTCTACATCAGCATTTCTCAACTTGGGTTCTGTAGAACTCAACGGGTCCTCCAGAGGTTGCTAGGGGTTCCTTAAGCAATGACCAATTTCTTCCCTGATCAAGTGATTGTAAAGATAATTTAAAAAATCAAAAACAAATGTGTTATACTTATCTGCTCTGTGCAATGAAATTTGCACAGAGCAGCCCCAATGCTGCTCTTCTGGGGGTCAACCATCTGAGATCCTGGCTCCTCCCCCTTTCTAAATGCCCCATAGCAAGCCGCTTGCTATGGGGGGCATTGGTGAGGACTTGATCTTGAGCTAAACTCTATGGGGTTGATTTTACTAGACGCAAATAGACTGTGCCAAAAGTGCAGTTGTACTCTGCAAGTGCATTTGCTCCAGAGCTTAGTAAATGAGGTAAAGCGTCACTTTGCAAAGAATACCCAATCACATGCAAGGAAAATAACAAAAAAAAAATGAATTTTTGCTTGCACCTAATTGAATGATGTAAGTCAGCAGAGCTTCCCATTATTTACTAAGTTATATAGAAAATGGCCATGCAGAGTGCAACTGCACTTTGAAAAGTTTACAGTCTATTTGCCTTTAGTAAATCAACCCCATAGTCACTATGGCCTGTGAGTAGGCACTGCTATGTCACACAATTCACAGAGCCTGCCTTCTGACCTCCAACTCCTGAAAGAGGAGTTTCCGGAGGTGGAGTCAGTACAGTAATAACTGTTGGCAGGCAGCACTGTACCATGAGATATGCAGTCCTTAGAAATGGATGAGAAGTTGCAAAGCATATGCAGGAAATCCAGGAAGGTGTGGGAAAAGATGACCAGCAGACAGACAACACTCACAACATGAAAGGAGATTTTTTTTAAAAGAAAGCATATATTAGATTATCAAATATAACTATTGTATGTATTGTTATTACAATGCTGATATTATAAAATACTTATGCTGTGACCATAGATTCCCTTTATTATAAAGAAAATTGAACCAACCTAAATAAAATAAAACTAAATACGCTGCCCTTAAGTGGTATAAATAAGCAGTGCACAGTAAATAATTTATACTTATTCCGATAAAATATATAATAATGAATACGTAAAAAGTAAAATTATGAATATAATAAATATTAATACTGTATATCATAAGGTGAAAAACATAATTAAAGTGCCTGGTGCATAACTGTGTATTAAAAAAAAAAAACACACAAAGATAAAAAACAGTAATGTATCAAAGTGCTCCTGTGCTTTCATACAGTGTCCAAATATGTCAATGATGACCGTGCTGAAAGACAATGCAATACTGTAGGTGATTCAGGTCATATGATAAGGTGCTCATGTGCATATGAGTAGCGACCAGCTGCGTCACTGATCCTGTGATAATAAAGTCTGTGTAATCCAAAAGACTTTGGGCTAGATTCAGATAACCTATCTGATTTACGTTACGCCGCCGCAATTTTTTGAGGCAAGTGCTTTATTCAGAAAGCACTTGCCTCTAAAGTTGCGGCGGCGTATCGTAAATCCCCCGGCGGAATTCAAATTCCGCGGCTAGGGGGCGTGTACAATTTAAATCAGGCGCGTCCCCGCGCCGATCTAACAGCGCATGCGCCGTCCGCAAATTTTCCCAGCGTGCATTGCTCCAAATGACGTCGCAAGGACGTCTTTGGTTTCAACGTTAACGTAAATTACGTCCGTCCGTATTCGCGAACGACTTAAGCAAACGGCGTAAAAAATTCAAAACTCGGCGTGGGAACGACGGCCATACTTAACATAGGATACGCCGCACTTACCCCTCCTATAGCAGGGGTAACTTTCCGCTGGAAAAAGCCGAATGCAAAAGACGTAAAAAAAAACGCCGGGCGGTCGTTCGTTTCTGAATCGGCGTAAATGCTCATTTGCATATTCGACACGTAAAAGATACGGAAGCGCCACCTAGCGGCCGGCCTGGAATTGCAGCCTAAGTTCCGACGGTCTATGTCACTTACACCTGTCGGATCTTAGACATATCTATGCGTAACCTGATTCTATGAATCAGGCGCATAGATACGACGGCCGGACTCAGAGATACGACGGCGTATCAGGAGATACGCCGTCGTATCTTCTTTCTGAATCCGGCCCCATATGTGTGATCCAAGCCATGCTAAGGTGTCATCACTCAGGTGCCCCCCTTAGGTAATGAATGCTCACCTTGGAGCGTGCGACTTTGCGGTTAAGCTAAATCAAAGCACGCATGTGAACCACCTCTGGGCTCTTTAATAATGTTAGGCTCCTGGGTTAAGGTGACCAGATTTTTAAAATCAAATCCGGGGACATATTTTTTTTTTTTACTAGTAATGTCGGCAATCAGCAACTCTCTTCCCATCGCCACCTCCGCCTGCCTCACAGCCTGTCAAGTCTTACTCTTCGGGCCCCGGCTCCTACTGGGTGGGGAGCAGAGGAAGATCACTTTGCCAGGGAAGGCAAGGAGATAAGCAGGCAGGTGGCTGGCCGGGACCTGAGCCAAGGCAGAAGAAAATGCGAGCGAAGCTGAATGGGCATGCTCCCGAAACTGAAGAAATATTCCCTCCGTTCCGACCAGCACATGATCATCAGAACGGGGCACAGCTAATGGAAAGAAATACACCCCATTAGCTAGTAGGAGTGGCAGAGTGTAATTCAGATATTTATTTTTTATTCTGCACTAACTGTCTTTGAAATTGCCCCAGCTCTTGTTCAAATCCAATCCGGGGACAAAACTGGGGACAGACTTGGTCCGGGGACAGTGTCCTCAATCAGGGGACTGTCCCCAGTAACCGAGGATGTGACCCTATCCTGGGTTCCTCAGCATCAGCATATATCCGGGATATATGAAACAAAAAAAACCTCGAAGTTTTGAACCATTTATTAAATAAAGCAAAATCCCCTTCAGTGGTACTCACACTGATCGGGTGCGTCAGTGCACCATTCTATGATAGGCCTATAGTGGTGTATACCAATGATGGTATCAGGGTGACACGAGTGTCCTCCTCAGTACACAAGATGCCTGTCGTGCCGTCCTGACCCCTCCCCAATGCGTGTCGATGTAAGGATAGCGCATCTATTTCAGGGGGAAAAATGCGCCTAGTAGGCCAAAACACAAATATTGTCCCATGCTATAAAAATTGATATACGTATGCTAGAGCCTGTTTCCTTAACCTTCAGAGGTTGCTAGGGGTTTCCTTGAGCAATGAGCAATTTCTGCCTCTCAGATAAGTTCGCACTGACACAAACAATCTTTTTAAAGTGGAGGTTCACCCAAAAACTACATTTTTAACATTAGATTGAGGCTCATTTTGTGAAGGGGAATTGTGTGTTTTTTTTTAAATCGAAGCAGTACTTACCTTTTTAGAGATAGATCTTCTCCGCTGCTTCCGGGTATGGGCTGCGGGACTGGGCGTTCCTGTTTGATTGACAGTCTTCCGACAGGCTTCTGACGGTCGCATACAGCGTGTCACGATTTTCCGAAAGTAGCCGAACGTCGGTGCGGCGGCGCCATATAGAGCCGCCATGACGTTCGGCTTCTTTCGGCTACTCGTGACGCGATGTATGCGACCGTCGGAAGCCTGTCAATCAAATAGGAACGCCCTAAGACCATACCCGGAAGCGGCGGAGAAGATCTATCTCTAAAACGGTAAGTACTGCTTCGATTTAAAAAAAAACACCCGATTCCCCTTCACAAAATGAGCCTCAATCTAATGTTAAAAAAAATTTTTTGGGTGAACTCCCACTTTAACTATCTATAAGGGGATAATTCTTCCAAATGATCACAAGTGCAAGGAGCGTTCTTCCCACTGTATCATGTGTTGTAATTGTAGTAATTTTAAGCAGGGGTTCCCTGAGACCAGATAGTTATTTCAAGGGTTCCACTGTGTTAAAAAGGTTAGGAAAGCCTATGCTAGAGCCTCATTATAATGTGCAGGCATCTCGTATCCTGACCAAAGCAGAGTTTCTACCATTTTCAATTAACACTGATAAAGGGTCATTTCACAGAGCCTTGTTCTTCAACTTATCCGTCTAATCTTTGGAGAGCAGAATTTAGATCTTCGGAGATGGTATCAAATAACTAATTCCACTCAGAAGTCAGAAACGGAGGATTAAATAAAGCTGTTCAAACATCCTTCCCAGCCTCTCCAAAGTCAGTGGCCTGTTCAACTTTTTCTATGATTGTATTGTTTGTCTTCAGGCAGGCGGAGTGACATAGCATATTGTTGGGATCTTTGGATTATTGACCCAAAGGCTCTCGTGTTCGTTGATGGTAGGTGGTCTGAAGGATGCTCTTCTTACCTTGTAAAAAAAAAAAAAAAGTTATCTGATTTCGGTAAAGTCCTCTAGAGTTGGACTTTAATCACACACCTGATGCCTCTGAAAACTGGTGACAAAATATTCTGATCTGAAAAAGAGGAGCAAATTTCAAAAATTTAAAAATAAAACACACACCAAAGGATAGGATACTTTTTCATACAAATGCATGGTATAGCAGACACATATAAGGGAATATTAAGTGTTAAGTTTACATATAGCCAGATTCAGGTAGACGTGCCTAACTTTAGGCAGGCGTAGCGTATCTCATATACGCTACGCCGCCGTAAGTTAGAGAGGCAAGTACAGTATTCACAAACAACTTGCGTCCTAAGTTACGGCGGCGTAGTGTAAATGCGCCTAATTAAAATGTGGAAGAAGTGGGCGTGTTTTATGTAAATTAAGCATGACCCCACGTAAATGATGTTTTGAACGAACGGCGCATGCGCCGTCCGTGGACGTAACCCAGTGCGCATGCTCCAAATTACGCCGCAAAGACTCATTGCTTTCGACGTGTACATAAATTACGCCCAGCCCCATTCATGGACGACTTACGCAAACAACATAAAAATTGAAAAATTTTACGCGGTTCCGACGTCCATACTTAACATTGGCTGTGTCATCTTTTTGGTGGTTTATCTTTACGCCTGAAAACGCCTTACGTAAACGGCGTATCTTTTACTGCGTCGGGCAAGCGTACGTTCGTGACAACAAATCTGCAGCAACTGTATGATGCTATCATGTCAATATGGACCAAAATCTTGTTGGATCTATGCCACAAAGAATAAGGCCTCGTACACACGGCCGAGTTTCTCAGAAAAAAACAGCAAGAAACTTGCTGGGAGATATTTTTTTGCCGAGGAAACCAGTCGTGTGTACATTTTCATCGAGGAAACTGTCGAGAAACTCGACGAGCCAAAAAGAGAGCAAATTCTCTACTTCCTCAACGGGAGTCTCAAATTGGCTCATCGAGTTCCTGGTCGGGCTGGTTTCCGACGAGAAACTCGAGCGTGTGTATGCTAAGAAACCCGTGCTTGCTCAGAATAAAGTATGAGACGGGAGTAAAAGTAGCATTTGTAATGGAGATAACACATTTTTCAAGCTATAACAGACTGAAAAGTGCAAATCATCTCTTACCAAACTTTTACTTAACACGCAAACACATGAGATTAGCAAAACCAGCCCCAAGAGTTTAGCCAGTGGAATCGAACTCCCCCTGCCGTTGTATGTGTTGTATGTCACCGCGTTTGAGAACGAGGAGAATTTGTCTTGACAGTGTGTGTACGCAAAGCAAGCTTGTCGAGTTCCTCGACAAGCCTAACAAGGAACTTGACGAGGAAAACGATGTGTTTCGCCCGTCAAGTTCCTCGGTCGTGTGTACGAGGCCTCAGGCAAAACTGAGTCCAACCCGCTTCTAGCAAGGTGTACCTAATAAAGTGTGCGGTGAGTGTATTTTTGTTTTATTTGGTAAATTTTGGCATGAAAGTGGAATTACCCTTTAACTCAAGGTGGTCAACTGCATCAAAATAGTTATTACAAATTCAATAACTTGCAATAGCAACCTTCCATATATTATGCATGCCTATAAATACTTTTCCTTGCATCTAAGTGCTTTCTAGAAATCAGAAATCCAAATTCTTGAGTGAAGGTCCCCTTCAGTCTCCGAGACCTCATTGAGTACTAAAAAACCTCATTTGTAATTTGGTGATTTCTGATCTACTCACTTCCATAACTCAGCTGTTACCGCTGTGCTGCCTTTAATTTCTTAGAGGAAGTTCTAAATGTGAATCTTTGTGAACCTCAGACACTTTCAAATCGCTCCTTGTTCTTTTCTTTAAAGCTCAACAACAAACACAACCCCATATGCTTATATTAGCTAATCTAGTATTAAACATATTGCCTGTGCAAAATGTTGGCACCTATTAATAAATGTTTTCATTTTTTATTCTTTTTTTTTTTAGCCTTACTTTAAATTCTTCCTTTGACTACATAAGCAACAGCTGCCTAGTTTCCTCTTCAGAGCTGGATCTAATACCGCTACAAAAATCTAGGTCAAAACACTTGGAATGCATGAATATCAAACAGAGTTTTCAAAACAGCAAATGAATACATCTTTAACTGGTGACATTTTCCTGTAGCATATGGTTGGAAACTCAGGGGACTGAATGCTTTTTGATGAATATGTTCCGTCAAAAACTAAGGAATGGCAGTGGGCATATGTCACCTTCTGTTTTGCTTTATGAAATGATAATGGAAACTCATAGAAGGATACCATTATCAGAAGACTTTTTTTTATACCTTTAGTCCAATTGCAGAGTAGCGCAATGTCTCAGGGTGGGGTATCTAAACTCTTTTACTTGTGATAGTGTATGAAAGATAACCGTCAAAGGTGACTAGCTTTAAAAGCAGACCCTGATACCAGGCAGTAAACAGGGGACAAAGAAACTTTGAGACAAGTGAGGCTACATTCTGTGTTAAAATGTTCTTCCCTTCCTTCCTTTCATCCCTCTTTCCTTCCTTTCATACCTCCTTCCTTCCTTTTGTTCTTCCTTCCTCTCATCCTTCATTTTATCCTTCCTTCCTTTTGTCCTTGCTTCCTCTCATCCTTCATTTTATCCTTTCTTCCTTCCTTTTGTCCTTGCTTCCTCTCATCCTTCATTTTATCCTTCCTTTCTTTTGTCCTTCCTTCCTCTCACCCTTCATTTTATCCTTCTACGAAGAAAGAGGAAAGGTCTGGTGTCCCCAGTGACACACTTCTATCCCTGTTACATAAAGTCAAAACAAAAAGATTCGCCCCAGGACATTAAATGAAGTGGGCAACGTTTCCGCCAGTAAAAATAACAGTAATTGTATAGTATATAATTTATTCAAGTAAAATTGTTTACATGCGTAGAGTAAAAATGTTACATACATAACACCAACAATTGCCAATTGAAACAATACATAGACAGTAAAAATTAATACACAAGTATCGTAGTGGACTTGCTTCCTCTCATCCTTCATTTTATCCTTCCTTCCTTTCTTTTGTCCTTGCTTCTTTTCATCCATTCTTCCTTTCTTTCTTTTGTCCTTTCTTCCTTCCTTCTTTCCATCCATCCTTCCTTCCTTCCTATCTTTTGTCCTTCCTTTCTTCTTTCCATCCTTCCTTCCTTCTTTTCTTCCTTCCTTCGTTCCTTCTTTCCTTTCATCCATCCTTCCTACCTATCTTCCATTTGTCCTTTCTTCCACTTTTATCCTTCCTTTTGTCCTTTCTTCCTTTCTATCTTTTGTCCTTCCTTCCTACTTTCCTTTCATCTATCCTTCTTACCTTTCTTTCTTTTGTTCTTTCTTCCTCTCATCCTTCATTTTATCCTTCCTTCCATTCTTTCTTCTTTTCTATCTTTTTCCCTTTCTTCCTTCTTTCCTTCCTTCTTTCCTTTCATCCATCCTTGCTACCTTCCTTCCTTTTGTCCTTCTTTCCTCTCACCCTTCCTTTTGTCCTTTCTTCATTCCTTCCTTCTTTTCTTCCTTCCTTGTCTCATCCTCCCTTCCTTTTGTCCTTCCCTCCTTTCATCCCTCCTTTTCCTCCTTCCTTCCTTTTGTCCTTCCTTATGCCGCGTACACACGATCGGAAATTCCCGACAAAAGAAGGTGAGATGTGAGCTTTTTGCTGGAAATTCCGACTGTGTGTATGCTCCATCTGATTTTTTTTGTCGGAATTTCCGCCAACAAAAGATTGACAGCTGGTTCTCTATTTTTCCGACGGAAAAAGGTCATATCGGAAATTACGATCATCTGTATGCAATTCCAACGCGCACAAAAACATCCATGCTCAGAATCAAGCAGAAGAGCCGAACTGCCTATTGAATCTCGGCTCATCGTACGTGTTGTACGTCACCGCGTTCTTCACGGTCAGAATTTACGACAAGATTTGTGTGACCGTGTGTATGCATGACAAGTTTGAGCCAACATTCTGTCAGAAAAAATCCACAGTTTTCTTGTTGGAATTTCCGATCGTGTGTATGCGGAATTACTCCCTTTTCATCCATCCTTCATTCCTTCCTTCCATCCTTCCTTCCTTATTTCTTTTCTTCCTTCCCTGTTCCATAATTTTCATCCTCCTCACCATCTCTTTTACATCTCCAGTCTCTCTTTTTCTTTCTTTCTTTCTTTCATCCATTCATTCTTTTCATCTTTTATATCCTTCTCGCCATCTCTTCCTTTCTCTCTGCTCCAGTCTCTTTTTCTCTTAATCTGGCCATATATGGGTAGGATTTCAAACACAAATTCTTAGGAAAAAAATGTTTTAAGAAAGTTTGTCTGTTTTTCGAGTAAATCCAAATCTATAAAAAAGTGTAAAGAAGGTCCACGTGAGGAAAAAAATCCACATTTGGACTCCTAAATATGGACCCACTCATAAAATCAATTACCCTGTACTGGATCGGTACCTATCATCTGACATACGTCTGGATTCGGATCCTGGTTGTACAAAATACTGCTATGTCTATACATGTAATAATGTTCAGGGGTATGGGTACCGATTCAGTAGAGGGTATTTGATTTAATGAGTGGGTTTCTTACCCCATCTTTTATGTATTGTGCATATTTTCATTGAATTATAATAAGGTATTAATTTAGACATGTGCAGACTGGAATATTTTGTTTCGTTTTTTCGTTTTCGTTTGGAAAATAAATTTATTTAGTTACTCCCGAAAATCGTTTTGATTTATTTTGTTTTTCGTTGGGGAATAGCTTTCGTCCGAAAATCCAATAATACTTGGTTTCTGTCGAATGGTCAAAAGAATATTCGCCGGAACGTCGAATCTTTGTTGGTTTCTGTCTGATGGGCAAAAAATATTCGACGAAACGTTGAATCTTTATGTCGAATCGTACATTTCCGTTCGAATATTCCGCCTACAAGAATTCTAATGTTGTATGACTAGTAATAATGTCGAATCTATTCTCTATAATGTCGAATCTATTTTCTCATAAATCGAAATCTATTCTCTGTAATGTCGAATCTATTATTTCTATAGTGTCGAATCTTTTCTCTATAATGTTGAATCTTTTCTCTATGATGTCGAATCTTTTCTCTATGATGTCGAATCTTTTCCCTATAATGTCGAATCTCTCTATATCGAATTTTTACCGCAACAAAAACGAAAATAAAGCATTTTTTATGTTGGATCTTTCGGTTTTCGTTTCTTGCACTTTCGTTATCGTTTGTTAAAACCATAACGAAAAAACCTGATTTTCGGACGAAAATGCATTCTAACGAAAACGAATGCACATGTTTAGTAGACACTAGCTGCATTCATCGGCCATTCCACTTACCCCATCTCAAACAAATATAGAGGATTGAAAAACAAAAGCAAGCTAAATGTTGACTGGAGGACTGCAAGGCTTTTAACTATTTTATAGCACTGAAACCAAATGAAATGCAAAGACCTGGAGGAACATGGGTGCTAGAAACGACTTACCTATTGCAAACTAAAGGCCCCTACACACAATCTGACTTTTTGACAACAACGGTCAAACGGTCTTCCAATGTTCTTGTCACTGCGGTCGAAAACTAAAGTTGATTTGACCCACTAATGATAAGAAAAAACAAACAGTGAAAAGAGGGCCAGATGAGGAAAAAATCCCCAGTTGGACCCCTAAATACAGACTTTATAGACATATCACAAGACCATAATTTGTATAAAAAAACTGTTTACCAACCTTTTGGAGATCAGGTCATGTGAGATAAGGAGCTCACTACATAAGTTCCAAGACTCTACTGTTGGTGGGCTTGGCAGTTTTGCTTATGGGCCGTTATTACGTATTACTCTTTTTTTATTGAAGCACGGTCACATCACAGAGCAGGTAGTGCAACGTTTCGGAGTCATGGAGGACCCTTTTATCAGGCATGTGATGATGTTGTTATTATTTATGACACTTTGTTGACAGCTGCCAAATTATTGGGGTTTTTGGTTGTACGTTCTTTCAGTTGTCTCATTTCCATATCTGTAATGGAAAAAACTGGACAAAACAAAGTGGACTTGAGACTCAAATGCTTCATGCCCTTGTCTTTGAATGGCAAACAACTCAGGGTATTAACAAATGGGATCATAATACATCACCTTTACAATTTGGACAAAGCTGGTCTGGGTTTTTAAGGCATAAATAATCATCTTACGTCTTGCATCAACACTGCACCTTCTAGCAGAGGTTAAAAATAGGGAAATATGGAAAATAAATTGCCAGGCAACTGTCATTAGCTAGAATGGTTTCAACTTTGACTTTTTTTTTAAGAGGATTTCTGTGTTTTGCTGATGCTTGGAATAAAAGCTTACTGGTTTCCGAAGCTCAATTTGACTTGCTTGTAATTTGAATTTTTCTAACCTCAAAGTCTGTATTTAGGGGTCCAACTGGGGATTTTTTCCTCATCTGGCCCTCTTTTCACTGTTTGTTTTTTCTTATCATTAGTGGGTCAAATCAACTTTAGTTTTCGACCGCAGTGACAAGAACATTGGAAGACCGTTTGACCGTTGTTGTCAAAAAGTCAGATTGTGTGTAGGGGCCTTTAGTTTGCAATAGGTAAGTCGTTTCTAGCACCCATGTTCCTCCAGGTCTCCGCTGTGTCTCCTCGCTCGATTCACAGTGCCGAGTGCCAAGCTCCATTCCCTGCGACGTTACGACGCACAGGGACGGAGTTCGGCGCCTAATTCAAAAAGTGAAAAACACAATACACATACAGTATACTGTAATCTTACAGATTACAGTACTGCATGAAAAAAATACACACCCCCTTTGTCCTTAGTGGTCTGCCCAGTGTCCTACATGTACTTTTATATAATAAAAACTGTTCTTTCTGCCTGCAAACTGTAGATTGTCCATAGCAACCAAAAGTCTTCCTTTACATCAAAAGAGCTGAAAAACCACGTGATTTGGTGAATGTTGGCTAAAAATGTTCTGCCGTGTGTACATGTTCACGGCCAATGCCCATTCGGACCAAAATCCACGAAAAAGTCTGATGGAAGTCCGATCATGTGTATAAGGCTGTATACTTACAAACAAATGGAGACAACCGGAAGTGAGAAGAAATCTACCCCAAGGAAGGGAAATTCACTCTTGTAAGGCCTCGTACACATGACCGAGGAACTCGTCGGGTGAAACACATCGTTTTCCTCGTCGAGTTCCTTGTTAGGCTTGTCGAGGAACTCGACAAGCTTGCTTTGCGTACACACGGTCAAGACAAAATCTCCTCGTTCTCAAACGCGGTGACATACAACACATACAACTGCAGGGGAAGTTCGATTCCACTTTCAAAACTCTTGGGGCTGCTTTTGCTAATCTCATGAGTTTGCGTGTTAAGTAAAAGTTTGGTAAGAGACGATTTGCACTTTACAGTCAGTTACAGCTTGAAAAATGTGTTATCTCCATTACAAATGCAACTTTTACTCCCGTCTCATTTTTTATTCTGAGCAAGCGTGGGTTCCTTAGCATACACACGCTCGAGATTCTCGTCGAAAACCAGCCCGACGAGGAACTCGACGAGCAAATTGAGACTTCCGTTGAAGAAAAAGAGAACTTGCTCTCTTTTTTGCTCGTCGAGTTCCCCGACAGTTTCCTCGATGAAGAATGTACACACGACCGGTTTCCTCGGTAAAAAAGATCTCCCACCAAGTTTCTTGATGGATTCTGCCGAGGAAACTGGTCGTGTGTACGAGGCCTAAAAGTTATCATGGGAAAAAGATGTTGCCACTTAGAGCCTGTTCACACTGGGACGACCTGGGATCTGACTTCAAGTCGCCCCAAGTTGCCCCAAGTCGCGCGGTCGAGAAAATGAATGGAAGTGAATGAGAGCCATCTTAATGTACACTACTGAAGTCGCTCCGTCTTCAGAAAAGGTTCCTGTACTACTTCAATCCGACTTCTAGGCAACTTGTACCCATTGATTCCAATGGAGGTCACCTCAGAAGTCGGATCACTGTCTTAACTGAAGCAACAATACAGGAAGATAACATACATTTCTCAGGCAAACGCCTCCCTCCCACAGAGCTGATTGTTGTTTGATTGGCCACTGGAAAGCCTCCTGTCCTGGAGGCGACTTAACCTCCCTGGCGGTATGATTCTGTCTGGAATTACTTACCAAAAGCGGTACAATTATTTTGCAAGGAAATTTGGCGTTTTATACTGTAGGTCTGCAATTTTTTAGGAATAACTCATTTAAATCTGACCAAACAAGAGTCTAGTAGGCATCCCGGGTATGATTTTTTTTTAAAAACAAAATTATAAATTATAATATAATAAATAATTATAAATAATTATAACAAATAATAATATAATTATAATAAAAATTATTCAATAATGTAATCAACTCAAAATCACTGAAATTTGCTCAGTTGCAGAATTGTCGCTGTCATTACTTTTATTTTTTTTATGACGTATTTCCCCACAAATCGCTATCACACAATTCTGCAAGTGATTATAATTTATTATCGCTGTTTTCTAGCTGATCTAAAACCATTTTTGACATAAAGGGACACTTTTGGACAATCTCCAGTTTTCAGGCAGCAAGAACAGTTTTTATTATATAAAAGTACATGTAGGACACTGGGCAGACCACTAGGGACAAGGGGGGGGTGTATTTTTTACATACAGTACTGTAATCTATAAGATTACAGTATACTGTGTGTATTGTGTTTATTTACTTTTTTGAATTTGGCGCCGTTCTCCGCCCCCGTGCGTCGTAACGTCGCAGGGAACGGAGATCGGCGGCACACAGGGACACTGTGAATCGAGCGAGGAGGACCCGCTCGCTCAGACAGCGGGGAGACATCGCAGGATCCAGGGACAAGGTGAGTAACTTGTCTGTGGATGCTGCAAGCAGGTAAGCCGCGCGGCTGCACACTCTGCACAGCTACCCCGAGCGTAATTCGGGGATACCGATCGCAGCATGAAAAACCCACCCCGAGTCACGCTCGGGGATACCGCCAGGCAGGTTAAAGTTGCCTTATACTATTCTGGAGGCAACATGAAGTTGCCTTGTAAGTTGCCTGATGATTCATACTCAAGTTGCCTCCCAAAGTCGTGCTAGAAGTCGTGTTGCCCCTGTGTGAATGGGCTGAAGCTTTATCACCAATCCTTGCTTCCACAACAACCCAAAATTTATTTGTCACAGAGAAGTGAGGTGAAATCTTCTGAAGAGGGGCACAGAAAGCAAAACAAATGTTACAAGGGGGTTAGCCCTTCTCTATGCTATCCCAAAAAACGTAAACATTTTTTTTGGCTGGAGTTAAACCTAAAAAATGTACCTGTTCCACCTTACATACAAATCTTAAGATCAAATCTACAGAACCTTGTTTGTAACCAGAGGATTGCCAGTAATGGGCATTCTCCCATAGCCTAAATTGAAAAAGCAATCCCCAAAAAAAAGGCACATTTTGTAAAAAAAAAAAAAAAAAAACCTTGAACTGGGGTATCTTATACCCCAGTTCAGGTTTTTGTAGATGAAACGCGTCAGTTAGATGAGTGCTTTCCATGCCATTGCGCCTTTTTGAATTTTATGCTTTTGTGATCACAGAGATTTTTTACTTGATGCAATACATCTTGAAATCTATGTAAAGCCTTTTTATTCCAAATAAACCCGTAACCATACAGTTTTTCACTATGTGGAGGCTTTCTGTTGTTTTTTTATGGTTGCTGTTAACCATAAACCTACCAAACAGTTCTGTGGTGGAAGGAGGTTTTTTACCATCTGGGACATTGCCACCCTGATCCATATTCTCACATGCCGGGTCAAGGTTGCCTGAGGTGGCTCAGCTGAGGAGGAGGAATTGCACCACTCACTAACCAGAGCTTTGATATCACATGTCTGATTGATGCTACCTTCTGGTACGCGTATATAATCTTCTCCCCTGGGTGGTGGATGCACACACGGTGGTGACTCCTTTAGTCCTACACGTCTGGATTCCTTCCCATCAATATATACTAATGGATTAATGTTTTAATCACCAATGGGACAAAACTACCAATGCTGATTTACAATGGGCATTTTTTTTAGAGACACTATCAATTAGATGAGTTTTTCGTATATGCTAATCCCAATTTATTTTGTATGTCACAGTATGTTGATATGTCAATACTCAACATTTAATTCTTAGCGCTGCACTGTTTTCACTTTATTCATACGCACAATTTTTGTTAAGATTGTAGTGCTGGCTGCTATTGTTTATTTATGTGTATAATGCAGTATTTTTATATTAATTCCTTATAAAAAGGCTTACCTTATTATAATAATATTATAATATAATAATATTATATAATAATAATAATAATAATAATAATAATAATAATATTATAATAATATTATAATAATAAGGTAAAATGGATATAAACGGTGTACATTTAGGAGATTTTCACCCTGCATGCAACCGTTGACATCAGCGGCACATGCGCTCTGAAGGTCCAGGGTATCGTGCAGGAACATCAGAGCTTCTTACCGAAACCGAGAGCTCCCGCACGCACGTTATAGTTGAACTAGATGGACTTGTGCCTTTTTTCAACCTGACTAACTATGTAACTATGTAACTGTAGCGCCTGGTTACTTCCAAGTACCGGTGCTTTGTAAATTTAGAGGGGGATCAGAGAGATAATTTGCTCTGATCCAGTTAATATGTTCAAATTGGGTCTCTGTCTCAGCTTGGCTGTGCTGCGGGCTCATTCTGTTGTTTCTGGGGTGCTGTTCCCACCCCAGGACGATAGGTGGCAGCAGTGGAGTCAAGGTTTGGGTGCTTTTCCCTGGCAGCCTATCAGGAGGGTTTCTCCTTGGTGCATGCTGGGGGAGGGCATTTATGAGACAGATGCCATTGGTCTGTGTTCTTCTTTGAGTGCGGCACCCAAGCTATGACTAAGCACTAGTTTCAGTGCGAAACGCGTCAGTAGTCGGATTTTTATTTTATTTTGCTGTGACTTGTAGTGCTGTCCTTCTTTTAATAAAGGCTACAATTTTTTCAGAGTGCGTCTGTCCAGAGACAATTTTTATTCCTACCCACCTTTAGGGTGACTGCATCACGGCGCCCCGGCGAAATGGCCTTCCAGGCCGGGGTGCACGTGCCACGCAGTGTTCCTGGTTCCAGGACTATGTTGGGCTGGGAACATTTAAGCTGTGGCTGGGCCCCAGTAATTGACTGGGTCCCTATCCTTAAGAAGATCCCAAGCATTGTTCCCTTGTGAGGAAGCTGTTCGGTAGGGAGTCCATCTGAGGGTCTCGACAATCCACCGGGGATCAAGGTAACCGGTTACTGAAAGGCTGGACATTTGTCACCTATCAGTCTGTAACCTGCAAACTACCTGAAGGAGATTCAGGCCAAAGTCTATTAAGGAGGATCACCTCCGCTACCTCAATCCAAAGGAGGGTCTGTGGCAGAGACTTTTCCTCTAAGTTCTGAGTGATACTCTGGCTGCCAGGTCAGTGTGAGAGGCCTGTCCAGGTACACTATACCCACTCCGGCTGAAGTGGTGAAGAAGACTAAGTGTTGTTGGAAGCAGGACTGTTTCCCTATTGTTACGCCTGAATGTTACTTCAACACTTCTATCACCACAAGTTTATTTGTTTTTACCCGGCTGGGTAATAAAGAGCACAGAAAAAGACACCTGCCGTGGACATTCCGTTACTACTATATTCACCATACACCCCTAGACGGTGGAGGAGCCATGAGGTAACATGCCACCCAAAACAAACCAGCAGCTCCTTAGGGGGTAGTGCTACATAACTATAGTGTGCTAGTATGTGATGCATACTAGCATATTATGCCATTGTCTTGCAGTTTTCTTTCAGCTGTTTATTACCGCTTTAAGCCCTAGGGGAAATTTCCTAGCAATGTACAACTTCCCTTGCAAAATGAACATCTTACCTTTAGTAAACCAACCCTACAGGTTATAACATAACAAAAAATGGCATTATACCACGCTAAGGTGATATAACTTAAGAAGGTGGGTAAAATGTAGCACTAAAACCTATTATACAGTGAAGGTGCATAAGAAAGATGAACATTCTAATAAAAATTCCATCAAAAAATGAATAAAAGAGTCCAACATGGTGAATAGGTAAGAACAAAACTAGTCCAATAGCATAAATCTTCCTAAGAAGGAAAAAAAAACACAATATAAGTCCACAACCATAAGGTGATAATCCTCAGATAAATGCGTGTAAGGGGCTGATATGTGGGACACCCAAGATGGTGAATCTTCTCTAGATTGATAAGAATAAATACTCTTACCGAGACTGGTGGACCCGAATGTCAACGACGAGTCATTAGAGCATGGATATCCAGATCGATGAATCACCCAAACGACTGAAGGGACCCCAGATCTCAGGTGGTGTCTCTGAAGGACCTTGTGGGAATCAACCAAACTGGAAAGGCAGGTAACCCAATTAGATCACCACAAGGACTCACTTCCAATCACGGTATGTAGAGAAAAAAGGGGGCTCCAATAGTGTAGGTCAAAAAAGTAGGTTTATTTAAAAAAACCAACATGCATGGAATTAATAAAGCAATGTGGGAGCGATGATCCTTGCCCGACGTGTTACGTCCTACTAGGACATCTACAGATGCCCCTGTAGATGTCCTAGTAGGACGAAACACGTTGGACAAGGTTCATCGTTCCCCACATTGCTTTATTAATCATGATCACTTTTTATTCCATGTGTTTTTTTTAATGAACCTACTTTTTTTGACCTACACTATTGGAGCCCTCTTTTTTCTTTACATACCGTGTTCAGATGTGAGTCCTTGTGGTGATCCAATTGGGTTACCTGCCTTCCCAGTTCGGTTGATTCTCACAATGTCCTTTGGAAACCCCACCTGAGATCCCGGGTCCCTTCAATTGTTTGGGTGATTCTTCGATCTGGATATCAATGCTCTAATGACTCGTTGTCGCTGATATTCGAGTCCACCAGTCTTGGTAAGAGTATTTATTCTTATGAATTTAGAGAAGATTCACTATCTTGGATGTCCCACTTATCAGCTCCTTACATCCATTTATCTGAGGATTATCACCTTATGGTTGTGGACTTATATTGTGTTTTCCTTTTTAGGCCCCGTACACACGGTCGGTTTGGTCCGATGTGAATAAACCGAAGTTCATTTTCATCAGACCAAACCAACCGTGTGTATAGGCTATCGGTCCGTTTTTCTTCGGTCCAAAATTTTAAAACATGCTTCAAAACCGAACCGATGGACCGCTGCCCCATCGGACCAAACCGATGGTTAGTACAGAAAAGCATCGGTTCAAAACCCGCGCATGCTCAGAATCAAGTCGACGCATGCTTGGAAGCATTGAACTTCATTTTTTTCAGCACGTTGTGTGTTTTATGTCACCACGTTCTGACCCGATCGGATTTTGAAATGATGGTGAGTACACACATCAGACCATCAGGCTACTTCAGCGGTGAACCGATGAAAACGGTCCGTCGGACCATTCTCATCGGTTTTGTCCGACCGTGTGTACGGGGTCTAAGGATCTGATTTGTGCTATTGGACTAGTTTTGTTCTCACCTATTCACCATGTTGGACTCTTTTATTCATTTTTTATTGAATGTTTATTAGAATGTTCATCTTTCTTGTGCACCTTGACTGTATGATAAGTTTTAGCGCTACATTTTACCCAACCTTCCTATTTGAATATTTGTCACATTCTTATGTAGCAGCTCCATTCACTTTTCACTTCTTTAAATATTTATTTGATAATATTTGCGCAATATTATCCCACATTCTAACATAAGAAGGGCCCTTAGTGAAACCCTGAAATTACCATATTGCAAAACGTGTTTGGGGGTCTGTGATGTGTACCACCAATAACAGCACAGTCTGATAATGCCATAATGCTAACTCGCCATCTGGCTTTGGCAGAGAGGGAGAGAGTGCAGTCCTGATTATTAAATATATTATTCATGTACTGCAAAAGTAAATTGCATTTAAAAAAAAAAAAAACGCAAAGCTGTAATATCTGAGCAAAAGTTGTTTGAGTGCGGCAGTGAAGATCAGAAAGAAAAAGTTGAGATATTAATTACGCGTTCACTGTCAATGTAGCGGAAAATGTAATTTATACTCTAGCTTGCTTGCAAAAATGCATGCTTAATTTAAGAACTAAGATTATTCAAATAACATTCAGAATTTGATTATTCTTTTAATTGAAATGTTGCTCCTACAGATTCTATTGCTTCTATGAATTACATACCACAAACCCAGGATTAGTTAGCATTTAGAAAAAGAGAAATATCAGTGGGGGGGATTTATGCTAAAATTGATTAAATAAACAGTGTTTGACATGAAGACCAACCCTAATATATGAAAAAAAAATACATTTTAAATTTGCTATGTTTGTAATTTTTGTATGAATTCCACCCAATTTAATAAGGCATTCATTGCCAAGTGTAATACTGATGGTGGGTAAGGGCATTGCATGGGGTGTCACAGGATCTTGACTACGCTATAGAACACAGATACCTGTAGACTGACAAAAGTTTCTGGTGCATACAAACAGATACTTTAAAGTGATAGTGAAGCTTTGTTTTTATTTATTTTTTGTTATTTAATTTATTTAAATAACACACGTTATACTTACCTGCTTTTTGTAATGATTTTGCACAGAGCAGTCCGGATCTTCCTCTTCTTGGGTCTCCTGCCGGCGCTGTTGTCCCCCCCCCCCATCAAGTGCCCCATAGCAAGCTGCTTCTATGTGGGTATTCATGCATTCTCACTCGCAATCCTCGCTCTGTATGTCTATAAGAGACACATAAGGGGCTTAGCCCCGCCCCCCACTCCTTCCTTTCTGGACCTTCTTTTGGACAGGAACAAGCTTGAGAACTTATCTGTTTTGCTTTGAGAACAAAATTAGCAATTGGAGGCAAAAAATGTATCCCAGTAACTGAACTGCTAAGACTCTCCTGCAAACATGGTACTGTACTACAATTAACCCCTAGGCGCCAACGGTACGCAGATATGTGGCCTCTCGGCAGATGGGCCTTGGCGCTGAGAGGCCGTATATTTGCATGACAATTAGCAGACACAACTGTGCCGAGAGCACACGCCCTGCATGCTCCTGACACAGTTACAGGCGGCTAACAGAAAACGCCAATCACGGAGGTCACAGGATCATAAACCTTGCCATGCATCACCGGATATAAAATCCTTTAAAGGGCCTGGAGTTGCCGACGCAAAGGGGTTAAAACTAAATTCTCTTTTACCACAAGCAGAGTTTGGAGAGCTCCAGATATGTAGGATGAGTGGGAGCTCACATGTAAGGAAATAAAGAACAAAAAGCAACGCTTTGCTTGCACGGGATAGGACGATGGAAGTCAGCAGAGCTTCACTTTATTCATTAAGGTAAGGGAACATTCCGTTGCAAAGTGAACAGTTTATTTTCCTTTTGTAAATATCTGGCCATTAGACACTGCCGAAACATTTGTTCGTTTTCATTTCTTTCTTTTTTTTTTCGTTATTCGGCTCATTCGTTATGAGTGCAATTTGTAAATTTGTAAACGCGTACATTTCGAAAATGTGTAATTTGGAAAATTTGTAAATTCGAAAATAAGAAAATAAGAAAGAAAATCTGAAAATTCAAAAGAACTAATAATAACTAACTATTAAATTATAGGTATTGTAATTTCCTTTCAAATTTGGCTGTTAGTGAACGTAACAAATACAAATAACGAATGCCACATCTAAACAAATGGAGCGGAACAAATTAATAATAAATAATAATAATATAAAGTTTCTATTGGTATTATTATTAATTTGTTACGCTCCATTCATTTAGATACAGCATTTGTTATTTCGAATAATTTGTAACTTCGGATAAATTTGTATTTGTTCACTGACAGCCAAATTTGAAAGGAAATTCCAATACCTATAATTTAATAGTTATTATTTTAGATTTTTGAATTTTTGGATCTTCTAATTTAGAATTTACGAGTCGTAAACTCGTGAATATTCTGTGAATATTCGGGAAAAACATTTTTTTTGTTAATTCGGATATTACTGAATTTGTCGAAATTTGTTAAAAAATTTATTTGGAACAAGACTAATTGCACATGTCTAGTGCCCATATTAGATCAATAATGTCACCATCATCCCTTCCACTTCGTTACATGTGGCTGCAGGTAGGAAATTTTATAGCTGCAACTGATTGGGTCTGTGGCCGGTGTAACGTTCGGGGGCTATAGCTCGGTGGGATTAAGTGCACAAACCGTTCGAGCTGAACATAAAAAGGGATTTTATTCATAGGTCAACAAAAAATCAGGCTTTTCTCAGCACACAAGAAAAACTATAAACGAAAAGTCCACTTAGCTTCAGCATCAAATAAAGTCTGCTTATCTTCAGCACCAAAAATGAGTCAAAACAAAACACATACAGTTCGTTGGTAGACGGGTCTTCGCCCCCTGTATTCTAAAAAGTCCTCACTGTATTCTGAACAGCAGCTATCAGACTCCCAGCTTGTCTTCACAGGTGCAATCTCCACACTCCTTCACACACCTCCAGCACCACTTCCTGTTTAAATGGGTGGTTCTCTGGGAGTGTTAACACCTTGTGTGCTGGCTCCCAGTGTTTAGGAGTGGAGGCTCTTTCCCACCCAAATAGCACTTTAGAGCCTCCAGGATTCCAGGCCCCAAATTACTCTATCAAGACAGAGAGAACTGTGAGCCAGTCCTCTCTGGATTAACTCTTACCTGGAATCCTTCACCCACTTTGGGTGACCCCCTGAACACTCTTCCCGCTATTTAAAGGGACCACAGCCCAAATAGTGGTGCTGTATAGCACCCGTCCAGGACCCAACCCTGGCGTCCTGTACACTGGCTATCATGTGACAGTTTCCTTTGCTCACCCTTGTTGTCACCAGGACAAGTAGAGAAGGTGAATTTGTCTAATAGGGACACAGACAGCAATACAATCCAGACATGTGTTCCAAATGCTTTTCACTCTATCCAATACTAACAAAAAAATAAAAAAGTTAGAACAAATAATAAAAAGTATATTTTTAAGGTTTCCAGACATGTTAAGTGCAGCAGAGTGAGTACCTGTCTCTCCGAACATCTTACATAAACCAGACAATAAATGCAGTATACAAAGTTGATGATTTTGCCATCCTGCCTTCAGATATTGAATTCATTAGAAGGGGATATTTATGCTTTTAATTAAGTCCTGTGGCATTTAGCATTAAAGAACAGACCTGCTTATTTATAATGAGCTGCTTTAATATGAAAATATTATTTGGAAGAATAATTATTGTGGTAAACTGTTGTTGGCCATCGGGCAATATCAGCAATGCAGAGGGTTTCCGTTCTGAATATCTGAGGCTCGCTGACACAGTAATTGCCGCTGTCTTCCAGACCTGTAAGAAATCTTTCTGACACATTGAGTGAAATGCAACACTATTTTAATAACGGTTTTGAAGGAAATCAGAAAAGTTAATCATGTGTAGACTGAGGGTTAAGAAGCAATGTAACAGATTATTAACTTTAATATAAATATGTGATATAAGCATATGCAGGCAGTCATTAGCATGAATTCAGGCTAAGGGAGAGCATTGTAGCATACAGCCAAATGGATTTATAGAGTAGGGTGACACCGCCAAATCACCAGTCACAAAGTCACATACCCAGTGATTTTCATGATGAATATATTTGTATTTAGTTCATTGCTTGCCCTTAAGAGCATTGCTGTAGAAGGATTATTACCTAGATAGTGTGTGAAATGTGTCACTGAAAGACCTCTTTCACATGGGCATTGTCGGTGTGACAAACCAGGAGGCTGATGCCTAAAGTGCCACAACTGTCTGTCAAGACCTGGCATTGGCTGCCTGATGGCCTCTCACACATATTTGGCTTTCCACCTGCAAAATAAAAGGAGACATGTTGTGTTTGACAAGTGATACAACCTGCCAACACACCCTTAGAGATAAATGGAGCTGTGCCATGATCAAGCTGCAACCAAGCTTTCTAATGGACATGGTTGTGGCAAGATGAAGACCCCTCCTCAAACTGGTGTGCGAGAGGTGGCATATCACCTCCTGATTGCCTGCTAACCACAAATCAACCACTGCCAACTAGAGATGAGCTTGGGTATCTTCCAAACTCAGAAATAGAGAGTAGATAAAAAGGACTTTGCAGGCATATTTTGCATCGTATAAAAAAAGATATAAAATTGTATTGGTTGCTAAAACATCAATGAAAAAAAGACTAAGACAAAGATAAAAAACATATACAAAGTGAAGATGGTTTAAAACATGTCTCAGTGACCAGTCATATAATCCAAGGTTCAAACTGTAAATACCGCATAAGGTTGATGAGTTGTGATTAGTTCCTACTGCTTGACTAATAAACCCTTAAAGGGGAAATACCAATGTATGTGCATACACGATCATTTCATCATATACAGTGTTTCCCCGAAAATAAGCCCTACCCCGTAAATAAGACCTAGCCTGATGATCAGGGAGGGCTGCAATATAAGCCCTACACCAAAAATTAGCCCTAGTAACGTTCATTAAAAAACTGTAAAATTGGTATAAGGTGCAGTGTGTGTCTCCATATTTAATACGGTAATCCCATATTTACAGCCATTGCTCTGCCGGAGGTTTCTTTCTCTCCTCCGGGCTGACATCTGCAGCCCTTTGCTCTTCAGAGCTCGGAGCGGGCTGACGTCAGCAGGATCTCGGCTCTTCCCTCCTCCCGGCGACGTATGCGGCCCTTGCCTCTTCAGAGCTCAGAGCAGGCTGACGTCAGCAGGGAACTCGGCTCTTCCCTCCATCTGGCTGACGTCTGGGGCCCCTCCCTTCTCAGAGCTCGGAGCGGGCTGACATCAGCAGGGATCTCAGAGCGGAGAAGAGCAGATCACGTGCGAACCCAGGGGATCTGTTAGAAAGGTACCGTATTTCCAAAAACTGTTGCAAAGTAAGACATACTGCCAGTATACACACTTATACCGTATAATCTTTTTTAATAAAACCGATTACATAATTTTAAGCAAGATGTTTTTTTTTTAAATGATGTCAAAATACTGACCTGATTGGGGGAGAGGGAGGGAAAACAGGGGACACAGGAATATTTTATTGATTTAATCCAGGATTTTTAGAACAAGGGATAAATGACACAGCACCAAGCACAAGCACTGTGCTTTAAAGGAACAGGGTAATTTATTTTTTGTATTCAAAATTAATATAAGACCCGGTCTTATTTTCGGGGAAACACAGTATCAATAAGTAACATATAGGCCCAGATTCTCGAAGGCGTTACGACGGCGCAACACCATTAGCGCCGTCGTAACTCCTCATCTGGCCCCGGGTATCTATGCGACTGATTCTTAGAATCAGTTGCGCATAGGTACCCATTAGATCTGACAAGCGTAAGGCTGTTACGCTGTCAGATCTTAAAAGTAATTTTTTTTCCCGCCGCTAGGTGTCGCATCGTCGCTTTTCCCCGTCGTCTATGCAAATGAGGTAAGTACGGCGATTCCCGAACATACGCAAGGTCGACGCAGCGAATTAACGTCGTTTGCGTAGCGTACCCGACGCGTAAGGTTGCCCCTGCTATTAGCAGGGGCAACCAATGTTAACTATGGCCGTCGTTCCCGCGTCGAATTGAATCAAAATTACGTCGTTTGCGTAAGACGTCCGTGAATGGCGCTGGACGCCATTTACGTATACATCTAGGCAAATGACGTCGGGGCGACGTCATTTAGCGCAATGCACGTCGGGTAATTTACCCGACGGAGCATGCGCAGTACGCTCGGCGCGGGAGCGCGCCTAATTTAAATGGTGCCCGCCCCATTTGAATTGGGCGGGCTTGCGCCGAGCAATCTAACGATACACCGCCGCAAGTTTACAGGTAAGTGTTCTGAGAATCAGGATTTAAACCTGTAGACCTGCGGCGGTGTAACGTAGAGCTCATACATTACGCTGCCCAGGAGCAGCGCGAATGTATGAGAATCTGGGCCATAGAGTGTAAAATGTGCTCAGAAAATGTACTAAAAAAAATGCTCAAATTACTTGACTAGTTTTGCGTTGGACGTGTTTCTTATGGAGCAATGTATATATATATATATATATATATGGAGCACAATCATGCTTTGCATTTTTTTTTGCCTTCCTCTGGATCAACTATGGGTATAGGACAGTGTTTTTCAACTCCAGTCCTTAAGGCGCCCCAACAGGTCATGTTTTCGAGCGTTTCATTATTTTGGAGATTTGATCAGTCTCAGGAGATTCTCGCTGTATGTAATCTGACTGCACCCTCCCTGAGATGGGCATTGATCAGGCTGCATTCATGGCAAAGGGGAGGCTGCAGATGGGCATTGATAGGCAATGGTGAGGCTACAGATTGGCATTGATTAAGATGCATTGATGGGCAATGGTGAGGCTGCAGATGTGCATTGATCAAGCTGCATTAATGGGCAATTGCGAAGCTGCATTGATGGGCAATTTTGAGGCTGCAGATGGGCATTGATCAGACTGCATTGATGGGCACTGACCCTTATTTTGCTTCAAAGTTCTTTATTTAAAATTCAAGTTTTATTTCTGAAACTTCCCTCTTAAAATGAAGGTGCGTGTTATACGCCTGTGTGTGTTATATGCCGATAAATACGGTATATATATATATATATATACACATATATATATATATATATATATATTTGTTTTTATCACTATTAAGGACATTTTTGGACACATTTAGGCCTCATGCACACTGGACGTTTTTGAACATTTTTAAAGCAGCTGTTTTTGGCAGTAGACGTTTTTTTCTACAGTCAATAAACTCTCCATCATGTTATCCTATGTGTCCATGCACACACGCGTTTTTGAGCAGTAAAAAAAAAAACACAAAACGAGTGGGTTCTGAGAGACGTTTTTCAGCTGTAAAAATGCTCTAACGCTGATAAACGCTGAAAAACGTCACTCACCAGCGTTTAACGTTTTTGATCCATTGGAAAAAAAAAAAAAATATTTGAGGCCTTAAGAGCGCTATTGTGGATTATATTAAATATGCACTGTTACATATTTACGTTTTTCCTCTTTTGTTATGCTTATAAATTTAAGTAGCAGCATTATTATTGGGAATTTTTGCATTCTACAGCGCATTGCTTTTGTATTTATATATTTTTTGCTTAACTTCTAATAAAATTTAAATGGATAAAAAAGCAAGAATGCCTAAAATTCATATATAATATTTACCTTACAAAAAAGAAAATACATTTTTAATGTTGTTGTTTTTTATAAAATTTGTATCTATGTTTTTGACAATGAAAAAATCAATGAAAACATGTACAAAACTGCAGATTAGTAATAGTCTGTGGATGGCCAAAAATTAGCCCAGTCTACCATGGATGTTGATATTGAAGGATCAGTTCATCCATCTCAGCTGAGAATTAATTTGATACTACAGAATATGTGTGGAGCTATTAATACAGATGTTATGGGACTTGGGGTACACTGTTCATATCAGGCCTAGATGAGCTTAGTTACGTTTCTTCTACAGCTTTGAAATCATAAGAAACACATAAAAAGCGAACCAAAACAAAGCTGTTGAATCCATGTTAACTCGGTGTATGATTGTGGAGTCCAGGACCGGATAGTTATTCCATCGGCACATACTCCAGCATGAAAGTATCGCTACATATTTGTAATATTATTTAATTCCAAATCAATTTGGCATAGAGAATGAGAACTGCCGGAATAGATTCCTTTTCCTTTCATTTCCCTACGGGCAGCAGGTATTTGTTTCTTTTTCTGCCTATTCATTTTTCCTTTTGGGCACAAAGAGAACGGTATTGGCTTATGAGAAGGGAGCCCAGCTGCCAACAGAAGATACACATTTTTTTACTGTTATGATTTCCTGATTTAAAGTTACAGGTTCACTTTGAAATCGTTCATGTTGTGTCCTGTATTCTTGAAGACAGAGTAACTAAAAAAGTGTTATATTAGCAAAGGCTTCTGAGTACATCACAAAAGGAACAGGAACTGGGACAAACTTGTACAGAGTATAGAAATGTAGCGCTACCCCCGGAGGAGCCGCTGGTTAGATTTGGGATTGGCGTATTTAAGTTACCTCTATATTGTGTCTAGGGGTGATGGTAGTGATGAGAGCAGTAATAGAATGTCCAGACCATTGGTTTGACGCTTTCAAATGCTTTATTTCTCCGGTCAACAGGACCAACATGTCAACTTGAGGTAGACAGGACAGGTTGGTGAAAGAAGAATGAACTTAGCAGAATCAGGCTATGGATAAGTAAAAGCAGTCCTGCTTTTACAGCAACTCTTTCCTTGTCGCCACTTCAGCCTTAGTGGGTAAAGTGCCCCTGGACAGGTCCCCCTCACGAACCTGGCATCCAGAGCGCCACTTAGATCTTCTGGGAAGGAACAAGTCTCTGCCACAGACTTGGCTCTAATTGACTTTTGAGTTTAAAGATGAGATCTCTGCCACAGGCCTAGTACTTGAAAGTTTAAACGGTAGAGCGAATCCTCCCAGTATGTCATTTGGGGTCACCGACTGACAGCCTGAATGCAACCAGTCAGTGTCCGGTGCCCATTTTCCCGATGGTTCGTTCAAGTCCTATTGGATCACCTGCCTCTGGGTTCTCCTCAGACCGATCCCCCACCGAACAGCACCCAGCTTGGGATCTTCTCAATAAGGGTTAGAACCCAGTGAGTCACTGGGGTCCCCAGGCAGCATCAGTTGCTCCGGGCTATGAGAGCCCAGAGTCAGTAGCTCCGCGTAGCACGTGACCCCGGCCTGGAAGGCCATAGTGGTGGGGCCCGTGATGTGCGCACACCCTAAAGGTGGGTGCCGCACCTGGAACCAGGAACCCGCGGTAAAGAACCCCGAACAACAGCCTCCGCCGCAGAAATACCCCCAGCATGCCCCGCGAGGAAAAACTCCTCCAATTGGCTGCTGGGAAGAAGTGGCTCTGCCTGGACCCCTCTGGCGCCACCTGCCGCCCAGAGATGAGACTGCATCCCTGGGGCACAGACTGACCCACAGGACAATCCAGATTTGGCGACAGACAAATTTAACAAATCAAATGAATGAGAGCCACATAACTCTCTCATTCCCCCACTAAATTTAATATAGCACCTGTACGAAAAGTACACAGGTGCTACAGAAAGAAGTAAATATGTGGCAACTGTAAATAGTGACCTCTGTAGGCCAGAGGTATGAGCAATACATATTCCCCTCATAATACAAAACTGTTTATTTTTCATTACTGAAAAATATAGACAACAACAAAGTAAAGAAATATATCACAAAACAGTCCTCTTTATTTTAATTACCATATATACTATAAGCCGACCTGAATATAAGCCGAGGCACCTAATTTTACCACAAAAAACTGTGAAAACGTATCGACTTGAGTATAAGCCTAGGGTGGGAAATGCAGCAGCTACTGTAAGTGGAAAAAAGGGTCAACAATGCCCATCTGCGGCCTCACTGTGCCCATTTTGCAGTATCACTGTACCCATTTGCAGCTTCACTGTGCCCATTTGCAGCCTCACTGTGCCCATTTGCAGCCTTACTGTGCCGATCTGCATGCCTCACTGTGTCCATCTGCATGCCTCACTGTGCCAATCTGCATTACTCACTGTGCCCATCTGCATGCCTCACTGTGCCCATCTGCATTCCTCACTGCTCCCATCTGCATTCCTTACTGTGCCCATCTGCATGCCTCACTGTGCCTCATGTACCTGATCTCTGTCGTGCAGTCTTAACTGCAGTCAGCGGCTGTCCAGTGTAACAAAGCCCCGCCTCCTCCTCGTCCGTGATAGAACACTGATTCAGTTTTCCAGCAGTGAGTCAGTGTTCAGTGTTCTGCCTATCACGGACGAGGAGGAGGCGGGGCTTAGTTACACTGGACGGCCGCCGACTGACTGCACTGTGTCAACAGCGGGAGACTCAAGTATAAGCACTGAAAAACTCGGCTTTTACTTGAGTATATATGGTACATCACATAAACCTTGGGCCACATAGGAGACCTTATGATTCTTTGTGTATGTTTAGACCAGGGGTCTCAAACTGGCGGCCCTATAGCTGTTGCAGAACTACAAGTCCCATCATGCCTCTGCCTATGGGAGTCATGGATGTAACTGTCAGCCTGGCAATGCCTCATGGGAATTGTAGTTCTGCAACAGCTGGAGGCCCACCAGTTTGCGACCCCTGGTCTAGACACTTTGGGTTTCTGGCTCCCATTTTGGTTGTTATGAATAGACTCTCTAAGATAACTAAGCAGTTTCAGAGTAGCATCCAAATAATGGACTGCATACCTATTTTCAACTCCAGCCAAGGTTTATTGCAATGATAGCACACCGCTCACTCCCACCCAAAGCCAAGCCCTCTATACCTAAGTGTCCCATTTTTTTGTCTGTAAATGTTCTCAATTATCTAGGTCATTGTATAGCTGGACTGTAATGTTGAAGATGCTTCATGGCAGAGGCATAACTTTTTTGCACCGGGGGCCCCGGTTTTTTGCACCGGGTTCCTGAAGGTTATAGTCTGTCAGACTTTTTCCATCGGAAATTCCGATCATGTCTACGGGGCATAACTCTTCCTCTATAGCAGGGGTGTCCAACCTTTTGTCTTTCCTGGGCCACATTGGAAAAAGAGAAATTGCCTTGGGCCACACATAAAATACACAAACAATAAGGATAGCTGATGAGCAGAAAAAGTTGGTCAGATCACAAGTTAACGATCACTGATAGTGAAAAGATGGCAACATAAAACCAGAGCGATATTTAGCACTGTTTTGATAAACTATGCATCAATATCTGGTTGGTTGGATGGATGTAGTAGCAATTGTCATTGAATTTTTAAGGTACTCGTCAGATATGTTGGTTCAAATTTTGTCTTTCGTGTGCTTCAATCTTGAAAATAGTCACTCACAAATATAAGTGCTGCCCGAAAACTGACATGAATAAGATGTGATTGTGAAGAGTTTGATATTTTTCTTTGGGAAGATAAAACGTATAAAAGTCCAGTAAAGAGACACTGTCATATTGTTCTTCCGTATGTGTAAAGGCATTTTTACAAAAAAATCTCCAAAAGAACAAACAATTTAAAGCGGAGTTCCGGCCACAATTTCACTTTTTATATATAAATACCCCTGTAATACACAAGCTTAATGTATTCTAGTAAAGTTAGTCTGTAAACTAAGGTCCGTTTTGTTAGGTTGTTACAGCATTTAGACACTTTATAAAATAGAAATTGACTGGGGCCATCTTAAGTGTGGGCATCATGAAGCCAGACTGTATGACTTTCTGGATTTCAGCCTTGCAGATGCACAAGCAGTGTCAGATCAGGTTTCAGCACCTGTGCTGTCCAAGTCACATGATTCTTCGAGACTGGGGAGTGCACAGACTCCTGGAAAGTTACACCCACTACATTCCCAGGAGTCTGTGCGGTGCATTAAGCACCTAGGTGCAGGAAGTGGGAAGATTAACTATTCTGCCTAGCAACAACACTTTGAAGGCATCTAAAAAAAAAAAAAAAATTCGTAAAGGACTAATGACATTTTTTTAAAACTACTGATGTAATGTTATATTTATGGGTGGAACTCCACTTTAAGTAAGTTTATGATCTTGTGTTGGGCCACATTCATAGCCTACTTGAGCCGCGGGTTGGACACCTCTGCTCTATAGTAATGCCGCATACACACGATCGGTTAAACCGATGAGAATGGTCTGATGGACCGTTTTCATCAGACCAACATTACTGACTCACCAGTGTGTGGAAGAAAAGTTGTAGGCTGCTGTACAGATAGAGGTGCCATTCTTTTTGCCAATCTCGTTGTGTCCTGTAGTATGGCAAGCACAGTTACTATAGAATGCATTAATTCCAAGTTTAGGTTTTTGATTATATCATAATGTTTAGAAAATATAATCGATGTAACAACTGTAAATAGTAATATCTACAGTAAACAAAATAAAAAATGAAAATGAAATAATAAATAACACGGCTCAATCCCTAAACCTCAACCCAACAAAGCTCAACCTAACTGAGAATGAAAGTGAGGGTAAAGCCAACATTTTGAGTTTCCACCAGAATAAGAGTAGAGGTGAAATCGGGAACACTTGTTCCAGTGACAACTGTCTAAGAGGAGATTTTCCTCACATTGGAAAGATACATTTACTTCCTGTTGCTTCGGTGGAACAGGAGGTAAAGGGAAAACTCCCAAATGTGAAATATGTGAAAAAAAAAATGAAAAACTTTCAGTGGTTGTAATCTTTCTCTATTCAAAAAAAGAAAAAAAAATTGGCTTCATAAATACTTTAACCTAAAATATAGACTTAAGCCTTGTACACATGATCAGTCCATCCGATGAGAACGGTCTGAAGGACCGTTGTCATAGGTTAACCGATGAAGCTGACTGATGGTCCGTCGCGCCTACACACCATCGGTTAAAAAAACGATCGTGTCAGAAGCGCGGTGACGTACAACACGTACGACGACACTATAAAGGGGAAGTTCCATGCGGATGACGCCACCCTTGGGGCTGCTTTAGCTGATTCCGTGTTAGTAAAAGACGATTTGCGCTTTCTGTCTGTTACAGCGTGATGAATGTGCTATCTCCATTATGAATGGTAGTTTTACCAGAACGAGCGCTCCCGTCTCATAACTTGCTTCTGAGCATGCACGGGTTTTTAACGTCGTTTTAGTCCACACATGATCATTTTTTACAACCCGAAAAACTACATAGTTTAAAACGTTGTTAAAAAATGCAGCATGTTCGGAATTTTTTTTTTTTCGTTTTTCAGAACCCGAAAAATGATGTGAAGACCACACACGATCATTTTAAATGAATTTTTTTTAAAACAACGTTTTTTTCATGCCGAAAAATGATCGTGTGTACGCGGCATTAAAGCTGGTATCAAGCTTGATTTAACCACTTGTCTACCATGTCGTTTATAAACGTACCTTTGTAGACAAGTGGTTAATGATGGTTTTTACAATGAAAGCCATTTTCGGGGGATTTAAAAAAAAAAGGACTAGGGGCCCCCTTATTATTAAAGGTGGCTTCCAGATTTAGCTCTTTTCCTGAAGACACCCTAAACCATTGGCCAGGGTTGTGGGGAAGAGGCCCTTGTCCTCATCAACATGATGACAATTGCTTTGCCATGGGGCTGCTGAGTTCTGCCCTGGGGAACACGTACCAGTGCATTTTGGCTGGGAGTAGTGATTTTTTGCAACATTGACATTTGCAAAATATTTTTTTTGTAAATTGCCAGCAAAGGACAATTCTCTTCTGGCTTCTATTTAACACTCACAGGACAGTAAACATGCATTTTTGACAACCCTTTACCTATTAGCCCAGAAAAGGGGTGTTTTTGATTTGACAGATATGTCCCTTATTGATTTTAAAGGAGTTCGCGTTCAGCATCAGAAACACACGTCGAGGCCTCTTCTGGTCACTTCTGGGTCCGAGCTTCCGGTTTGTCTCTCCAGGGGAGTGAAACGCACGCCGACCTTCTAGAAAGAGCACGGCGGTGTGCGGCTCCCTAGCAGCATTCTCGCAGGTCATCCTCTGTGTCGGGACAAGGAACAAACAAATAGAAGCAGGATTTTTTGTGTTACTCATCGTTTTAGGAAAAAGAGTATTACACAATTTGTTCTCCCTTTGTCTTTCATCCCAGGCATCGTGATGGAGAGGAGACCATATCATAAAAGATTGAGGGCCAGATCCACATAGAATCTGGCTGCGCTGCGGCGGCGTAACGTATCCCATTTACGTTACACAGCCGCAAGTTTACAGCGTAAGTGCCTGATTCACAAAGCACTTGCCTGTAAACTTGCGGCAGCGTAGCATAAATCCGCCCGGCGCAAGCCCGCTTAATTCAAATGGGGCGGGCACCATTTAAATTAGGCGCGTTCCCGCGCCGAACGTACTGCGCATGCTCCGTCCGTAAAATTACCCGACGTGCATTGCGCTAAATGATGTTGCAAGGACGTCATTGGTTTCGACGTTAACGTAAATGGCGTCCAGCACCATTCACGGACGACTTACGCAAACGACGTGAATTTTCAAATTTCGACGCGGGAACGACGGCCATACTTAACATTGGCTAGACCACCTAGAGGGCAGCCTTAGTTTTACGACGCGTATCTCGACGGAAACAACGTAAATTTAGAGCGACGGGCAAAGCGTACGTTCGTGAATCGGCGTAACTAGTCATTTGCATATTCTACGCCGACCGCAATGGAATCGCCACCTAGCGGCCGGCCTAGAATTGCAGCCTAAGATCCGACGGTGTAAGTCAATTACACCTGTCGGATCTTAGTGAGAACTATGCGTAACCTGATTCTATGAATCAGGCGCATAGTTACGACGGGCGGATCTCAGAGATACGACGGCGTATCAGGAGATACGCCGTCGTATCTCTTTTGTGAATCTGGCCCTGAATGTTTCTCCAGTATACCCACTGAAGGATTTCTCCATATAACGCTTCACACCTTATTTTTAATCAGAGAGGTCATGGCTATCTGGTGAGCAGGTTCTTCATTTGAGCACTTTGGGTGTCATTTGAATTTTCTTCAAGTGGTGAAGGACTTTTCTTTGCACATTTATCAAGATTTCTCACTGAAGATTAATGGACTATTAAGATTTTTAGATTTTTATTATTTTTGTTGAATTTGGTATGCACTGTTCCATGTTATATGGTCATAAATTGCACTTTAGCTTTTGAAGCATCGCCTATAGAAAATATAGGGTACTGAAGTTTGCCGCCATTTCACGGGCGCTAACAAATTTAAGGTTTGACATGTTGGGTATCTATTTACTCGGTGCAACCTCGTCTTTTATATTTTACCAAAAACTTGGGTAGTTTATTGCATTTGTCTTGTTTCGTTTCAATGTTTTATATTAGCGTTTTCACATCAGATAGAGCAATAGCAAAACATGTAGACATTATATCAGTTGCAGAGTACCTGATGTTTGTTCATATGAGTGAGAACACTGGGTTCCTCTTTCTTAGCACTCAGATAGTACTCGTCAAACTCCTTATGAAACCAAGAAGATATAAAATAGAGAGAAAAGAAGAAAGAAAATGAAAAGGGGGGGGGGGGACACCCCAAGCTCTGATCCCTGACGCTCAAAGGCTCCTCAGCTTGGAGCCGTACGGAGATCTCCACTCAAGTATATGATCCACGGCCCCAGAATTTTTTCAAAGACCACTATTTTGTCATTCAAGAGTCTTTCATTTATCAAAAGCCAAGAGAGCTTGTGCTTAAGTTGGTCAAATGGGATGGTAGTTGACCTCCAATTTTTTGGCTATAGTGATTCTGGCAGAGATAAATATGCACGTTTTAGGGCCCGTACACATGATCGGATATTCCGACAACAATTGTGTGATGGAAGGGTTTTGTTGGATAATCCGACCGTCTGTATTCTCCATCGGACAATTGTTATTGGAATTTCCAAAAACAAATGTTGGATAGCCATGCTCTCAAATTGTTCGACAACAAATGTGTTCCATCGGATTATCCGGATAAGATCCAAAGTACAAACACTTTTCCCTTGAACCAATGCTAACCATCAGACAACATTAGCAGAAGCTGCAAAGGTTTGCTCTAAACAGCAGAAAAACAATGTAGTTTCATGTATGTTGGCTCAAAAAAGTTCTGCCATCGGTATGCAGAACAAGTTCACGGCCACGCCCTTCGGACAAAAATCCACAGATTTGTCCGATGGAAATCTGATTGTGTGTATAAGGCTTAGTGATCGGACATTCCGACAACAAAACTGGGAATTTTTTTTTTCCGACGGATGTTTGCTCAAACTTGCATACACATGGTCACTCAAATGTTGGCAGAAATTCCGATCGCCAAGAACGTGGTGATGTACAACACTACAACGAGCCAAGAAAAATTTACTTCAATGATTCAGAGTATGCGTCGAATTGATTCCGAGAATGCGTAGGATTTTTGTGCTTCGGAATTGGCTACACACGATCGGAATTTCCGAGCAAAACTTGAGAACCAGCTCTCAAACATTTGTTATTGGAAATTCCGACAGCAAATGTCCGATGGAGCATACACACGGTCGGATTTTCCGACAACAAGCTCACATCGAACATTTATTGACAGAAATTCCGACCATGTGTACCATTAGTGTGTTTTTTTACAAAAATTTTGCATTTCCTAGACCTTGGCGGTAATATCAAGTGGCATCAAAAATTGGAACTGCCACTTTATTATTCTCTAGTGTGTCTGCTTTCAGAAAATATACAATGTTTGGGGCTTTTATGTAATTTCCAGACCTAAAATTATAATTTTTTTAAACATGCAAAAAACTTTCCTGGCAGCAAAAAGGTTAAATGACATATAAATGAGTAGTCTGATGCCGCGTACACATGACCGTTTTTCGGGTTCTAAAAAATGATGTTTTTAAGGGTCTAGAAAAAACGTTTTTTTCAAAAGGCCTTGCCTACACACGATCATGAAAAAAAAAATGCTCTAGCAAAGCGTGATGGCGTACAACACGTACGACGGCACTATAAAGGGGAAGTTCCATTCGAATGGCGCCACCCTTTGGGCTGCTTTAGCTGATTTCGTGTTAGTAAAAGACGATTCGCGCTTTTCTGTCTGTTACAGCGTGATGAATGTGCTTACTCCATTATGAACGCTAGTTTTTCCAGAACAAGCGCTCCCATCTCATAACCTGCTTCTGAGCATGCGCGGATTTTTCACATCGTTAAAGCCCACACACAACCATTTTTTACAACCTTAAAAACTACGGGCCAGATTTACAAAAGAGATACAACGGCGTATCTTCTGATACGCCGTCGTATTTCTGAGATACGATTGTCGTATCTATGCGCCTGATTCATAGAATCAGGTTACGCATAGATAGCCCTAAGATCCGACAGGTGTAAGTGACTTACACCGTCGGATCTTAGGCTGCAATTCTAGGCCGGTCGCTAGGTGGCGATTCCATTACGGTCGGTGTAGAATATGCAAATGACTAGTTACGCCGATTCACGAACGTCCGCTTTGCCCGTCGCTGTAAATTTACGTTGTTTTCGTAGAGATATGCCGCGTAAAACTAAAGCTGCCCTCTAGGTGGTCTAGCCAATGTTAAGTATGGCCGTCGTTCCCGCGTCAAAATTTGAAATTTTCACGTCGTTTGCGTAAGTCGTCCGTGAATGGCGCTGGACGCCATTTACGTTAACGTCGAAACCAATGACGTCCTTGCGACGTCATTTAGCGCAATGCACGTTGGGAAATTTTAGAGACGGAGCATGCGCAGTACGTTCGGCGCAAGGGAACTTGAATTAGGCGGGCTTGCGCCGGGCGGATTTACGCTACGCCGCCGCAAGTTTACAGGCAAGTGTTTTGTGAATCAAGCACTTACGCTGAAAACTTGCGGCGGTGTAACGTAAATGTAATACGTTACGCCGCCGCAGCGTAGGGCAATTCTACGTGAATCTGGCCCTACAACGTTAAAAACGTCGTAATAAAATAGAGCATGTTCTAAAAAATCTTGCCCATTTTTTAGAACCCCAAAAATGCTCTGAAGCCCACACACGATTGTTTTTAATGACATTAACCACTTAAGGACCGCCTCCTGCACATATATGTCGGCAGAATGGCACGGCTGGGCACAAGCACGTACAGGTACGTCCTCTTTAAGTGCCCAGCCAGGACCCGGTCCTTAGCTCCGTGACCGCGGGACCCGCGGACCCGATCGCCGCTGGAGTCCCGCGATCGGTCCCCGGAGCTGATGAACGGGGAGAGCTGTGTGTAAACACAGCTTCCCTGTTCTTCACTGTGGCGCCCTCATTGATCGTGTGTTCCCTTTTATAGGGAAGCACAATCAATGACGTCACACCTACAGCCACACCCCCCTACAGTTAAAAAACAAAAATTAGGTCACACTTAACCCCTTCAGCGCCCCCTTGTGGTTAACTCCCAAACTGCAATTGTCATTTTCACAGTAAACAATGCATTTGTAATGCATTGTTGCTGTGAAAATTACAATGGTCCCAAAAATGTGTCAAAATTGTCCGAAGTGTCCGCCATAATGTCGCAGTCACAAAAAAAATCGATTATCGCCGCCATTAGTAGTAAAACATTTTTTTTAATAAAAATGCAATAAAACTATCCCCTATTTTGTAAACGCCATAAATTTTGCGCAAACCAATCGATAAATGCTTATTGCAATTTTTTTTACCAAAAATAGGTAGAAGAATACGTATCGGCCTAAACCGAGGAAAAAACATTTTTTTTATATATAGTTTTGGGGGATATTTATTATAGCAAAAAGTTAAAAATATAGATTTTTTTTCAAAATTGTCGCTCTATTTTTGTTTATAGCGCAAAAAATAAAAACCGCAGAGGTGATCAAATAACACCAAAAGAAAGCTCTATTTGTGGGGAAAAAGGACGCCAATTTTGTTTGGGAGCCACGTCGCATGACCGCGCAATTGTCAGTTAAAGCGACGCAGTGCCGAATCGCAAAAACTGGCCTGGTCCTTTAGCTGCCTAAAGGTCCGGGTCTTTATTAGACGCCCATTGGCTGACTCCATCCAGGACAATAGGGAGTCCCCCTGATGGGGGATGAGCGCACCGCTTCCTACACCCTATCCCCAACCCTTTCCCCCTCCCCTTCCTCTTTTCCCTTCCCCTTCCTCCGTCTCAGGCCCTTTCCTTTCTCTACTTCCTCCTTTCCGTTTTCCCTTCTGGCTGACTCTCTCCGGCCACATCTTGGTCTTATTTATGCACAATCTGATTGTTATATATGGTCACTTGCTCTCGCATCTCATTTTTGTTTGCTAACACTTATTGCACATGGTATTGACGAGTAAGGGTGTCTCAGCCTAATGCCTACTATAGGCAATTCGACCCCCCATGCTCCCCTGGACCATGGACGCAGCTGGATCCCATGGGGGCGTCCAGGTTGGGGGAGGACATCATAGGCTGAGGATGTGCCTCTAAAGAATTGTCATTTCCTAAATTTATCTCATGTTGCTATAACTGCTTGTACCATTTTAAGTTGTGTAATGCGGATTGTTTATGTCCTCTGATTTGGTGACCGAGTCGCCCTCTGCCGGACGCTCGGTCGCACCATGTTACCCTTCTGTTTATACTGTCTTAAAAACTCAATAAATCTTTATTGAACCTGAAGGTCCGGGTCTTAAGTGGTTAAAAAAAAGCTTAATTTTTTTAGAACCCGAAAAACGGTCGCGTATACGCGGCATTAGGGTCTGGATCAACAGTTGGCTTCTTATATCTCTTGGGGTCACCACTTGCAAGCTCTTTCTGCTGTACAGTACAGTAGCTCCTAAATACTGTCCCAGCCACCATTCAATGTTCCAATATCCCATTATGCATGCTCCATTGCAAAATACTAAATAAATACCCAGCAGGGAAATTGTTACAACCTTGGAATAGCTGCAGCAGGTATATGGACCTATCAGCTCTAGCACCCCTGAGAGATACAGCAAACTGTCAAGTGGTTTAACTCCTCAGCGTCTACCAAAAGCTAAAAATTTCAATTCAGGGCGGCAAGCCCCATTCGTTTTAAATTCAAAAATTTAACCCCAACTTGGTTTGTTAGGTTTTACAATTTGTAAGAAATCAATAAATAAAAGAAATAACAATATAGATTTCAATTAAATTGTCTTCCCGTGAAATTCTTGTTCCACTCCATTTCAATAAACCTTTCCAAGCCCTGTGCATCAAAGCAATCAATGGGTTAAGATAGATCAGTAGCGTATGTTTCATGACCCCGGAATGCTTTATAAAATGTACTCATTACCATCCGAGCAAGCGAATGAGTAGCTGTGTGCTGCAGCTTAAGCGCTGATGGGATTGTGTGTAAGCCCTAACGTGGCCGAGGTATTTAAATTTTGATTTTTGTAATGGGTTTTGACATGTTTCATTTCCTCTGAGGGAGCACTGGAGACCTCTGAAAGTAAATGTTGCTAAAAAGTCATCAAGCCAGAATATTAAAATGCCATCAAATGAAAATTTCACTAATGCGATCGGCCAGGGCATCAGGTACCAGAGCGAAAAAGGGGGAGAGGCAAAGGTCCCGGTTCTTATAGTGAAACATTATTTGTTCCTCTTCGCTGACTGTTTCTCCAAATAAATTATTTAGCATCTTATTTCTTTTTCTCTTGGGCCTTTTAAAGTCCAATGTCGCTGTGATTTTTTTTTTTTTTTAGCGGGAATACTCTTTTGCATTGGCTCCTATAACATGGTTGCTTTCTTCTGCTATATGCTCTTCTGCATCATGCCAAACCCCATCCATATTAATATCATTCTGCTGATGAAGTTAATTACTAACCAGTGGGGATGCGTAATGTGAATTCTTAATTCTTGAATAAGCAATCTATAGCAGATAAAGCAGATGCAAGCTAGCCTATGGATTTGTATGAGATTAGTTTGTGCAATGTAATGTTTGAACTCCTCTGCCATGGAAATAGGCTTTTTTTTTTTTATATTAACAAAGAGGAACTGCAATTGTTTACATATAGAGATGAGAAAATTAGATTGGACAAATTGTGATTTTACCAAGAATGTGCCAATTGCTATAACTGCAGACTGGGGTCAACTAGAGAACAGAGAGATTGTCTTGATTGCTAGTGTTGAGCGGAATACGCCATATTCGATTTTGCGATATATCACGAATATATAGACAAATATTCGTGAAATATTCGCTAAAATCGAATATTCGTGATATTTTATCAAAAAAACATTTTCGCTAATACGAATGCGAAATTGATTGAGAAATTTCGAAACATTCAATTTCACCTGCCCTTTGGAAAAAGTGTGGTTTTACGTAATGGACCCTGCAACTAACAACAAGGTATTAATAAAATAAATACATTATTATATAGATTTGAGGGTTTACTTTGACCGATTTGTATATTGATTAGTTTAACCACTTGCTGACGGCCGTACGACTTTGTACGGCCTCAGCGCGGCTCCCAATCTCTAACAGGCCGTGTTTTTACGGCCTCCCCTTTGCACGTTCCCCGCACGCGCTCCCGAGCGCGCAGCGGGGAACTGCTGTGCTGGCCGTGTCCCTTGGACACAGCCAGTCACAGATCGCCGTGAACGGCCAATCGGAGCGGCCGTTTCCTAGGCGATCTGTGCGGCCAATGAGAGATGATCTCATATGTTTACATATGAGATCATCTCTCATTCCCGGCTCTCGCAGACAGCGGTGCTGTCAGGGGAGAGAGGAGACGGATCTGTGTCTCTTGTACATAGGGACACAGATCGGTCACCCCCCCAGTCACCCCCCTTCCCCCACAGTTAGAACACTAATTAGGGTACACATTTAACCCCTTCCTCACCCCCTAGTGTTAACCCCTTCCCTGCCAGTCACATTTATACAGTAATTAGTGCATATTTATAGCACTGATTGCAGTATAAATGTGAATGGCGCCAAAAATGTGTCAAAAGTGTCCGATGTTTCCGCCATAACGTTGCAGTCCCAATAAAAATCGCAGATCGCCGCCATTTCTAGTAAAAAAAAAAATTTATACAGTAATTAGTGCATATTTATAGCACTGATTGCAGTATAAATGTGAATGGCGCCAAAAATGTGTCAAAAGTGTCCGATGTGTCCGCCATAACGTTGCAGTCCCAATAAAAATCGCAGATCGCCGCCATTTCTAGTAAAAAAAAAAATGTATACAGTAATTAGTGCATATTTATAGCACTGATTGCAGTATAAATGTGAATGGCGCCAAAAATGTGTCAAAAGTGTCCGATGTGTCCGCCATAACGTCGCAGTCCCAATAAAAATCGCAGATCGCCGCCATTTCTAGTAAAAAAAAATAAATAAATAAATAAATAATAATTCTGTCCCTTATTTTGTAGGCGCTATAACTTTTGCGCAAACCGCTTATTGCGATTTTTTTTTTTTTTTTACTAAAAATATGTAGAATACGTATCGGCCTAGACTGAGGATAAAAAAAAACCGTAAAAAAAAAAATTGAGCTATTTATTATAGCAACAAAGTAAAAATATTTTATTTTTTTTCAAAATTGTCGCTCTATTTTTGTTTATAGCGCAAAAAATAAAAACCGCAGAGGTGATCAAATACCACCAAAAGAAAGCTCTATTTGTGGGGAAAAAAGGACGTTAATTTTGTTTGGGAGCGCAATTGTCAGTTAAAGCGACGCAGTGCCGAATCGCAAAAAGTCCTCTGGTCAGGAAGGGGTTTAAGTGCCCAGTAAGGAAGTGGTTAATAAATATTGAATAACCATAGATTTGGAAAATACAGATCTCTCCTCTAGACTGACCTGTATTGAGTTAGGTAAAGATCAACTGCACACTGGGGCCCCTGATTCTGTTGAGTTAAAAAAAAGCCAAGTAAACCGTTTATGTTGACATCTCTTAAATGTCTTTATGTTAAACAGTTATTATTCTCATTAAAGAGGTGACATGCAAATGATGACACGGGACAAAAGATGGAAAATTCTTTGAAGATGTGATACACTGGAAAAACGCACAGAAACACTCCACTCTCTCTAGCCACCTTGTGAATCTGCACTGAAATACTGCTGGGAGTGATCTTATATACTGGTCATGCAGGCAGGTTCCTATTGGTTGCTATGGAGGTTGCTAACCTCTGACAACTGTGGTAGGAGAACTCTGATTGGCTCTGATGCAAAAGAAGGGCGGAGAAAGTATTCATGAATATTCGTAATACGAATATTCGCGATTGCGAATATTCGGCAACATAAAAGGATCGCCTCAGCTTAGCTACTCGGCCCAGGGTCTCTAATCATACCAGCAATGCTTTTAGACGTCGATGGAGATCACTAGGATGTGATCTGTTTTAAAAATAAATTTGAAAAAATACGAATATTCGGAATAGCGAATTTTGGCCGGGAAATTCGAGTTATTCGCGAATATTCGAATATGCCATATTCGTAACGAATATTCGCAATGCGAATATTCGTGAGCAACACTATTGATTGCATAGATTGAGCAATTTTCTTTCCTGCAACCACGGGTTGACCACTGACTGTGTTGATGGGGGAATCTCTCCTGCGGAGCCATAGGGCCAGATTCTTGTAGAATCTGCGGCGCCGTAGCGTAAGCCATTTACACTACGCCGATGTGAGCGTCATTGACGTAAAGTCGTATTCGCGGACGACTTAGGAAAACGTCGTAAACTACGGAAAAAGCCGGCGCTGACCCGACGCCATACTTAACATGGCATACAACGGACCTTCGTAAACTTGCCCCTCATATAGCAGGGGCAAGTTTACGCTTACGTAAACGTCGTAAATTCACTGCGTCGTCCGCGCGTACGTTCGGGAATCTCGCGTAAATAGCCAATTTGCATAGACGACGGGGAAAACGGCGAGGCGACACCTAGCGGCGGGAAAAAAAATTGCATTTAAGATCTGACAGCGTAAGAGCCGTAAGGCTCTTACGCTGTCAGATCTTAAATGCAATTTTTTTTGCATTTACGGTATAATATAAGACAGTTGGACGGGGGAGGTTGTCAAGGTGGACTTAGTAAGCCTGTCAGATCTAAGGGATATCTATGCGTAACTGATTCTAAGAATCAGTCGCATAGATACGGCAGCCCAGATTAGGACTTACGACGGCGCAAATGGCGTTGCGCCGTCGTAAGCCCTTTGAGAATCTGGGCCTCTGTGTCCCTTTTTCCTTACAATCAGGCCCAGATTTCCCACAAGGCCACTGAGGCCAGGCGGCATGGGGCGGCAGGGCTCCAAGGGGCGGCAGTGGCATGGAGTCCCCCGACGCCCGGAACATACAGTTAGGGCGGTAAGTTATGGGGGAATCCGCTCGCTCGTTAACAAGTGATTGCGGCAATGTCAACAAAATCACTTGTAAAATATGAGCTCCCGTCCGTTCTCCCCTCTCCCCCACCCCACATACCTCTCTCTGCTGGCTCTGTCTTCGGGACTCCGTCCCCCCCCCCCGGCCACCGAGTCTGTCTCCTGTCCCTGCTGCCGATGTACACAGTGAGAGGGGAGAGCTGTGCTCTTCCCATCTCAGCTGTGACTGGAGTTCTAGCACAGTGCTAGGACTCCTGTTTTGGAGGTGACAGGGTCAATAAAGAGAACATGTCATCTCCAATTGCTATCACACAGGAAATAGTTTTCTCCTGTGTGATAGCAAAAAAGTTAAGTGAAAAAAAATTGATAAAAAATAAATAAATAATAAGAAATAATAATTAAATTAATAAAATAAAAAAGTAAAGAATAAAAAAAATAATAAGAAAATGATACAAACATTTTAAAAAGTAATCAACAAGCTACAAATAAATAATAAAAAAAGTGATAAAAAAGTAAAAAAACAAACAAAACATATTTGATCTAACCGTGCCGCACATTCTCCGTTGATTTGGGGGGGGGTCGGTTGGCGGGGAGGGGGTGCATTGTGGAACCTGGCCTTGGGGCGGCATGGAGAGCAAATCCGGCCCTGCTTACAATAATACATTTTTGGTACAATGCTCTTGTTTTTTATAGTCATCTATTATATAAATAGCTCCTGATGAGCTGCCCAAGTCGCGAAACGCGTCGAGCTTCGGATGCATCAATCACACTGAATCATGTAACTCATGATTTTACTGTCTTATCTAATGATTTTATGAAATAATGTATATATATATGAATTTAATTAATCATGTTGGGTGATGGAATATGCATTATGGTGTTCTATGTATTTTTTACTATTCAATAAATGTATAGATATCTGACACACTAGCTCATTTTTTGCTTTTAATCGTGCGCGCTATATATAAAGTCCCGACTTTTTTTATCCATTTGAACTGTCTTTGGCCAGCTTAACCACTTAAGTACCGCCTCCTGCACATTTACGTCGGCAGAATGGCACAGCTGGGCACATGCACGTACAGGTACGTCCTGTGCGCCCGCGACCCGGTCCAAAGCTCCGTGACCGGGACCGCGAGACTCGCGGACCCGATTGCCGCTGGAGTCCCACGATCGGTCCCCGGAGCTGAAGAACGGGGAGAGCTGTGTGTAAACACAGCTTCCCCGTTCTTCACTGTGGCGGCGTCATCGATCGGTTGATCCCTTTTATAGGGGTACACAATCGATGATGTCACACCTACAGCCACACCCCCCTACAGTTAGAAACACATATTAGGTCATACATAACCCCTTCAGCGCCCCCTTGTGGTTAACTCCCAAACTGCAATTGTAATTTTCACAGTAAACAATGCAATTTAAATGCATTTTTTGCTGTGAAAATGACAATGGTCCCAAAAATGTGTCAAAATTGTCCGAAGTGTCCGCCGCCATTAGTAGTAAAAAAAATAATAATATAAATGCAATAAAACTATCCCCTATTTTGTAAACACTATACATTTTGCGCAACCCAACCGATAAACGCTTATTGCGATTTTTTTACCAAAACTAGGTAGAAGAATACGTATCGGCCTAAACTGTGGAAATTTTTTTTTTATATATATTTTTGGGGGATATTTATTATAGAAAAAAGTAAAAAATATTGCATTTTTTTCAAAATTGGCGCTCTATTTTTGTTCATAGCGCAAAAAATAAAAACTGCAGAGGTGATCAAATACCACCAAAAGAAAGCTCTATTTGTGGGGAAAAAGGCATGCCAATTTTGTTTGGGAGCCACGTCGCACAACCGCGCAATTGTCTATTAAAGCGACGCAGTGCCGAATCGCAAAACCTGGCCGGGTCATTTAGCTGCCTAAAGGTCCGGGTCTTAAGTGGTTAAAGGGATAATAAAGGTTCCGATTTTTTACCAAAAAAACATGTTATACTTACCTGCTCTGTGCAGTGGTTTTGAACAGAGCAGCCCAAATAAATCCTTTTCTTCTTGGGTCCCCCTCCAGGCACCTGTCCCCTCCCTCCTCCCAAGTGCAGCTTGCTCTGGGGGCACCCAGGCAGGCTCACTCCTGAGCCTCTGCTCTGTGTGTCTATTCACACACAGAGCCGCGGCTTGGCCCTGCCCCTCTCTCTCCTCATTGGCTCACTGGCTGTGATTAATAGCATTGGGAGCCAATGACTCCAGCTTCTGTCACAGGCAATGAGGAGGGAGAGTCCCGGGGAGCCAAGGCTGCTGAACTGGCTGAGATGCGAACCGTCTATGGCCGGCTTAAATGTATTATTATTGTTTATTGTTTATTGTTTATTGCTTGTATAGCGTAGAATCACCCGAAGGTATCGAAACGCTTCCAGACCTTAACAATTCACAACAGGACCGAGTGTTACAGGCATAAATTAACATAGTAACAATATAAAATATGCACCACAATTAAAATCAAATAATAAAACAACAATATAACACCATAAAACCAATACAGTACAAAAACCATAGAAATCACATAAGACCAAAAGAGAGACAACACACAATTCCCAACAGATCTAGCAGTGCTTCCTGCCAGAGTGACCCTAACCTCACTCTTCCTATCAATCTGCCTCTGCCCACAGATAGGTTTTTAGATCCCTCCTGAATGTGGGTAGGTCAGGACTCTGTCTAAGACTTAGGGGAAGTAGATTCCATTCTCTCGGGCCAAGGACAGAAAAAGCCCTGCCCCCCCCATTTTTTCAGCCGACTCTTTGGCTGTTCCAAACGGAATTGGCAGCTCCATCTAAGGGAGCGGCCAGTAACATGTCTATTCAATTTCTCACATAAATAGGCGGGTCCTAGCCCGTGAAACGCTTTAAAAACAAGTGTTAGAATTTTAAAACGCACCCTCTGACCAACTGGGAGCCAATGCAGGGCAGCCTGATGTCTCGCGGTGGGGCTGTGGCCTCTGAGATTTAATGCAAGCCTTACCGCCTGATTCTGGACTTTTTGAAGTCTCCTAATCTGGACTTGAGGCAGTCCAGCCAGGAGACCATTACAATAGTCCAGATGTGGAAGGACCAGAGCGCGCACTACCAAGATCCTCTCCAGATCTGACAGAAAAGGCAAAATGCGGTAAAGAAGCCGCATCTTAAAATGGCAGGTCTTGACAACCTGACCGACATAGGGGATTAGCGTCAAGTCGCTGTCAATTAGGACCCCTAGTGTCCCCACCGTGTCGGCCGTCCGTGGGCACACCCCTGCCCCATCAGGCCATGATAACACCCAGTGTCCCTCAGGAATATTCCCTGATATCAGAACCTCGGTTTTGGCCTGGTTTACCTGCAGGTAGTTAGCTGCCATCCAGTTTTTTATGATCTCTAAACCTGCTACCAACTTGGCCTCCGCCTCTGGCTCATTGGTCGAGATTCTGGAGAACAACTGGGTGTCATCCGCATAGGACTGAAATCGAAGTCCCAGACTTGCGATCACCGCCAGCAGAGGGCGAAGATAGATGTTAAAGAGAAGAGGGGAAAGCGGGGACCCCTGTGGGACCCCACACGTCACCTTGATAGGCTCCGAGTAGAAGTCCCCCAGTTTCACCCTATACTCCCTCTCCTCTAAAAATGACTTGAACCATTTCAAGGCCTGGTCACTCACCCTCGCCACCTCCTGAAGCCGTGTGATCTGATCTGGTGTCGAATGCGGCTGACAGGTCCAAGAGAATAAGGATTGAGTGGACCCCCCGGTCCGCGTCGACTAGTAGATGGTCCATGACATCCAGCAACGCCGTCTCCGTGCCATGTTTGGGCCGGAAACCGGACTGCCACTTATCAAACAGATTGCCCTCCTCCATGAAAAGCTGCAGCTGACCACAGACAACCTTCTCCATTATCTTGGCTGGAAAAGATAGCCCTGTGATAGGCCTGGACTTCTCCGGGTCAGAGGGATCGGTACCACCTTTTTTTAAGATAGGGGTAACAATTGCCCGTTTAAAAAATCTAGGAACGGTACCGTCCACTAGAGAGCAATTGATAAGGTCAGCCAAAACTGGGGCTAAAATCACACGGGCTTCTTTAAACACCTGGCCTGGACACGGGTCGGAAGGAGGAGCTGAGGCCTTAGATTTTGCAATTAAATCCAAGACTTCTATGGCGGAAACTGTCCTAAAATCAAATTCTGAAACCAGAATTTATGGTACCCTTACCGCCGACGGGGGTGACCTTGTCATCTCCAGTTCGGCACTTACCTGGCCTTCAAGGCCCTTATATATTTTAATTATTTTATTCACAAAAAAGTCTGCAAACTCTTGGGCTTTCTCTTTAGAAGCCTTCACCTCCATCTGGGCTGCCTGTGGACTGGCGAAATTCTTCACTATCCTAAACAACTCCTGAGGGTTGTTACCTGCAGCCTCAATCTTAGATGATATATAAGATCTTTTTACACGTACAATTGCCGCTTTATAACCGCGCATGAAGATTCTCCATTTTATAAGGTTAGGTTTGGACTGGTTTTTCCGCCACGTTCTTTCCAGGGCTCGTCCCTTTTTCCTTAAGTCAGCCAGATCAAGAGAGAACCAGTCTGCTGAGCCCAGTTTTCTACCTTTTTTTGCTTTTCTGGACTGTACTGGGGCTACTATATCCAGGGCTGCTGTTATGCCATAATGCAGCATCTGAAAAAACTCATCAGTTTTTGTTTTACCTTCTGAGTTATTAGCTAACTCTGTTGCTAAATGTTGATTAAATAGCTCTTGGGGGAAGTCTTTAAAACTTCGGAAGGTAGCATCTTTATGCTGAACTCCTTCATTATCGCCCCCACCTGGAAGATCTATATCAAACAATAAAATTGCATGATCAGACCAAGGGTAGGGGACCACATTCCGCAGGGATATAGCTATATCCCTGGAAAGTATTACATCCAGAGTGTGTCCCAGCATATGAGTAGGTTCCGTCTTCAGGATGGATAAGTCCAGCTCATCTCCTTTTTGACGGAAAAGACAGGCTTCAGCTAAATCTGGTTTGTCTAACCACACATTAAAATCACCCAACAGAAGTGTGGGGGCCGACTTACAAAGGGCATTATCTGCCCAGGTCCAGAAAAACTCTAGTGCCAATGCCTTCCTGGCAGGGGAAATATATATAATGTGTATATCATAAAAAATATTAACTGCACATTCTAATTGCAGGGATAGAATTTCACAACCCATTCCTCGAGTCTCATTCCTTTTTTTTATAGTAAAAACATCCTTAAAGATAATAGCAGTCCCACCTCCCCGCCCATTAACCCTATTTTGAGTAAATATCTTGTACCCCGACGGTACTGCTGCAGATAAAGCAGGAGTGCTTGCATCCGTCAGCCATGTTTCAGTTATACATAGGAAGTCACAATCATGTTCATTAATTACATCAAAAATATTGTTTGCATGGGCCACTAAGGAGCGAACATTCATTAAGGCCCATTTACTATTACCCACCAGTCTCGCTGCTAAATATTTATAGTGGGCTTTGTCAGGGCCACACTGAGCTTTCCCCTCCAAACATGCTTCCTTCCGTATACTTTTTAAATAGGTTCTAAGCCCTCGACAGGGACCATAGGCCCCCTCGGTATGTTGATGTCCCTTGTTAATGCAATTTAGAAACGCAGCTTTTAATCCATCTGGCTCCACTGAGCCATTGTTGTAAAACTGTAACAAGTCCATTTCTGATATTTGTATCCTAGGGGCAAAAAAGAGTACTTTAGAGAGTCAAGATAAATGTATCGGAGTGTCACTTACAATTTTTGGTGTGCCCCCTCACAGGTCGCAGATCACACGCTGTGTTCCCAGTTCCCTTCTGCTTGGAAAGATTAGTCCGGCAGCGTTTTACGCCCTCGCCAGTCGCGAACGGCCGCGGACGCCCGCAGACGCTGCGCCCTTTGTCGCGCCCTTAGGCGCGCCAATGGCGCTGCTCCGCCGCTGCGCGTTAGCGCTCTGGCCCAGATTATGAAGGGCGGGCAGGTGGGGCTGATGAGACGAGCCACCTGCAGGGGGCGGAGCCCAGACGGGGCTCTGGCAGATGGAAACGCCTGCTCCCACGCCTCCCAGCAGTTTATCACAGGCCAAGTCACAAGGGTTTGCAGAAACACAAAAAACACTGGAGAAACAGCAGGACGTGTAGACAGGCAGCGCCGGCAGGACCTGGCAGGTCTGGATAGTGCGTCAGCGCTCTGGCCCAGATTATGAAGGGCGGGCAGGTGGGGCTGATGAGACGAGCCACCTGCGGGGGGCGGAGCCTAGGCGAAGCCCAGACGGGGCTTTGGCAGATGGAAACGCCTGCTCCCACGCCTCCCAGCAGTTTATCACAGGCCAAGTCACAAGGGTTTGCAGAAACACAAAAAACACTGGAGATTTACAATAAAAAAATAAACATGTCATACTTACCTGCTCTGTGTAATGGTTTTTCTCAGGTCCCCCACCAGCGCTCCTGGCCTCTCCCTCCTGCTGAGTGTCCCCAGACCAAGCAGCTTGCTCTGGGGGCCCCCAGGCAGGCTCGCTTCTGAGCCCTGCTCTGTGTGTCCATTCACCCACAGAGCCATGGCTCACTCTCGCCCCTCTCTCTCTCTCCTCGTTGGCTCACTGGCTGTGATTGACAGCCATTGGCTCCCGCTGCTGTGTCAGCCCTTGAGGAGGGAGAGTCCCTGGAGAACTGAGACTCTTGTGGATATCGCTGGAGGAAGATTGGGCTCAGGTAAGTATTAGGGGGGAGTAGGGGGGGGGCTGCTGCACAGAGAAGGGATTTCAAAACCTTGAGCCATTAGAACCACTTTAAGACTTCAAACTGAATTGAAATAGCTGTGAATGGCTCATCTCTATTTACAAATTGTGATTATTTTATTTTTGATTGGTAGATGATGTTATTTATGACCATCCAAAAGGCGAAGTTCCGTTTTATGTCCTCAAACCACCTCCTCTATCTAATTTTGTACATTATGTCCTTTTTTGGGGAGTGGAAAGACACCTAGTTTTGACAGGTACCCTCTCCCACTTCCATACCACAGTAATAATGACAGAGCTATCTAGTTGACCTATTGTATAGAAAGAGACCTTACCTACTCCACTGGCAAATGGTACTTTATTAGTTTCTGAATTACACCCACACAATAAAGAGGGAGGGGCCAGGAGCACCGGCGGGGGACCCAAGAAAAATAGGATTAGGGCTGCTCTGTGCAAAACCACTGCACAGAGCAGGTAAGTGTAACATGTTATTTTATTGTAAAAAAACAAACCTAATATAATCACTTTAAGCCGGCCATAGACAATTCGAATTTCGGCCGGTTCAGCAGCCTCGGCTCTCGCCCCCCCCCCTTATTGGCTGAGACAGCAGCAGGAGCCATTGGCCAGTCACGGTGGGGGGCCCAAGAAAAGGAGGAACGGCGAGGAGGGGTTGTGCGTGAGGAGGGATCTGGGGGTAGGGATGATAGACACATGGAGCCTGTTTTGGAGCTAGCACTTACTAGTGCCCCCATAGCTAACTACTTGCTATTGCGGCACTCAGTGGGGGGAGGAGCCAGGAGCGCCGGTGGGGGAACCGAGAAAAGGAGGATCGGCGAGGAAGGAGGAGTGAGTGAGGAGGGATCTCAAGGCGGGGCTGATGGAAACATGGAGCCAGCTTGGAAGCGAGCACTCACTCGTGCCCCCATAGTAAACTACCTGCTCTGGGGGCACTCAGTGGAGGGAGGAGCCAGGAGCGCCGGCAGGGGGACCCGAGAAAAGAAGGATCGGCGAGGAGGGGGGAGTGAGTGAGGAGGAATCTGGGGGTATGGCTGATAGACACATGGAGCCAGCTTGGCAGCAAGCACTCACTAGTGCCCCCATAGCTAGCTACTTGCTATGGGGGCACTCAATGGGGAAACCCCCAAAAAAAGAGGATCGTGTCTGCTCTGTGCAAAACCACTGCATAGAGCAAGTAAGTATTAAATGTTTGTTATTTAAAAAAAAATATGACTTTAATATAACTTTAAGAGCAAGACAGAGGGGGAAAAAAATACAAAAATCTTTCCGGGGTTCTTAAATGTAATCTCCTTATTTTCCATGAAGCATTCAGCATCAGAGCGGAAACTGTGCTTGCCAAGCAGCAGATATATACAGTTAATAAAGAATGCTTTTAATGTAGACATTGGAGAACATACACACTTTGTTATATACGAGCTGGAACTTTATGGTTTATAATAGTAATAAACTCAGGACAAATGTAATACCCGGCTGGAAATTGTCCTATACTTTGGTCATTATTAGTTTATTATAAATTCAATAGTGGCAGTCAGTCCGCATCCACAAGTCATAACTACCCATATAAGCCTGCTGCTGTCAGTGTCTCTTTTCATGGCTCTTATTGGACTATTGATGGATCTATAAGAATTGATGGGCTATGCCTTTACATTACAGAAGCTGGATCTGGGAGCAGATAATAAGGGTGGAGATTTGTGTGTTACAATGACTGCTGCTAAACCACAAGCAGAAATGACTTGCTAATATCTGGGAATAACAATCAAAAGGAATGCTATAGGTGTAAGAAATAAATGTATTACAAACAATGCATATGAATCAGACGGACCAGTTATCAGTGCTTTTTATATGCAAAGATCAGAAAAAATGGTACTAAAATGTAAAAGCATCTGCAATAAAAAACCACTACAAATGCTATTACACTGTAATAATGTAAATGGGCCCTGAAGAGACTCTGGTGCTTTAGCCCTTTCGCTGCCAGAGCCTTTTTTTTATTTATTTTTATTTTTTTTGCACACATATTTAGAAAATCATTTTAGGCCTGAAGATTACAACAAATATTGGGCCAGATTCACGTAGGGAGTGCGTATTTCTGAGCGGGCGTAACGTATACTATTTACGCTACGCCTCCGCAACTTTGACAGGCAAGTGCAGTATTCTCAAAGCAAAGTTGCGGCGGCGTAGCGTAAATAGGCCGGCGTAAGCCCGCCTAATTCAGATATGGAACATGTGGGCGTGTTTTATGTTAATGTATTGTGACCCCACGTAAATGACGCTTTTTACGAACGGTGCCGTCTGTGAAAGTATCCCACTGCGCATGCTCCAAATTAACCCGCAAAAAGCCAATGCTTTCGACGTAAATGACGCACAGCCCTTTTAGCGAACGACTTACGCAAACAACGTAATCGACGGAAAATTTGACGCTGGGCCGACGTCCATACTTAACATTGGCTGCGCCTCATATAGCAGGGGTAACTTTACGCCGGAAAAATCCTAACGTAAACGGCGTATCTGTACTGCGACGGCCGGGCGTACGTTCGTTAATTGGCGTATCTAGCTGATTTACATATTCTAGGCGTAAATCAGCGTACGCGCCCCTAGCGGCCAGCGTAAATATGCAGTTAAGATACGACGGCGTAGGAGAATTACCATATTACCATCTGATATCTCTATAGTGCAGAAAAAAATATGTAAATGTAGCACAACCCCCGAAGGAGCTGCTGGTTTGTTTTGGGCAGCATGTTACCTCTATTTCCTCGCCGTCTAGGGAATCAGATGAGAGTGGAGAAAAACTTCAATGTCCACACTTAAGACTTCCTTTTCTTTGCTTTATTTTCCAAACATGGTAAAAGAATACAAGTAGTAGTTGAAGAGATGGAAAGGTAATAGGTAGTAGGTTCAGGTGTAAAACTTCTGTCCGGAAACACTCCTGCTTCCATGTAGCTTTTGTCGCCACTCTACCCAGAGTGAGTATTGTGCACCCGGATAGGCCTCTCTCACCAACCTAACAGCCAGAATGTCACACGGAAACTTGGTAAAGTCTCTGCCACAGACCTTCCTAAAGATGGAGATATATTCGGTCCAAAATCCTCTCAACACAGCATTCAGCACCCGGATCTCTCCTGAATAACTTCTTGTGAACTTAGAACTGACAGGCGACCATCATTCAGCCTTTCAGTAATGGTGTGTCCTTCAATGAAGTTCAAGGCCTCTCCCGAGATACCAGCCTCTTGCTCGGTGCTCTCCAAGACAGGTTCTTCACCGAGTGGCTTCCTCCCTCAGGACGGACAGCACAGGACCACTCTGCAAGCGTAGACCCAGTCTGACTACCGGGCCTACTTGGAAGATCACAACCCCGGACCAACGTGGTCCCGGAGCCAGGAACACTTGAACACGAACCCCCGGGCAGGAGGGGGTGGTGGGACGACAGACCAGGATCGGCAACTACCCCGAACTAATGACGTTTGTCCCTTAAGTACTCCTCCCCAGCATGCACAGCGGGACGATCAACTCCCTCTGATTGGCTGCTGAAGGGGAACACCCAAAACACCCTGACCTGACTGCTGCCACCCTTGGCCTGGGATGATAACAACACCCCAGACAACAATAGTGGTCACTCACTGTACAGCCATGGCTGGAACAGAGGCCCAAATTTTGTGAAAAATCATACAGTCTGAGTCAACTAACTCTCAGACTATCCTCTAAATTTAAAGCAGCGCTGGTTAGAAAATAGCAGGCCACTACATAAAAATAAGTTGCGCTCATATAACGTGAATAATCACAAGTAATAAGTGGAAAAAAATTATATTTTTCCTTTCTTCCACCTTCACCAAGAAAGAGAAATGGGGGGGTTCACAAATCGAAAGAATCCCACTCGTTACGTGGGAACTCTTACCGAACTGGTAGACCCCCTAAAGAGGTCATATATGACAGCAGATTTAGCCCTCTGCAGGGTCTAATGGTCTCCTGTATCCCTGGAATCCTCTTGATACAGCCAGAAATCCTCCACGGTATCCCAATTGGAAGAAACAGAGAATCCGGTATGGGGGTGCGGACTCTCTCAGTTGACTCTTAAACAGCACAGTGTTTCCATAGTTAAGCCTTGATGGTCATCTTGCTATCAAACCAATATGGCGGCAGCAAGCCATGTGCTCACATCTGTAGACCTTTGAGTGTGATTCTTTCGATTTGAGAACTCCCCCCCCCCCCCTGTTTTCTTCTCTTTCTTTCTGGCCGTGAAGGAATAGTGCCCCATTGATGATGTCAGTAAAGGTAATGGCACCCTATCATTGGTGTCAGTTGGTGGAATAGTGCCCCAAAAGGCAAGCAAAGGGCAACATCCGGCCCCTGGGCTGCAGTTTGGAGACCACTGCCTTAAATGAATTGGGCAGTATTATCAGGGCCGTTTTTAATATTGATTGGACCATGGGTAAACATTTTCTTGGGCCCTCCTGAATCCACTTGTTGACTATTTCCAGGCAGTATAGGCTCAAAGGGGCGGCTGCTTTGGGCCCCACAACAATTACTGGGCCCAGGGCAGCACCCCCTTTTGCCCTGCCTAAAAGAAGGCCCTGAGTATTATCCTACACTGTAAGTTAAAAAAAAAACTTGAAATGTGTTTGAAATGTGTGTTACCATGAAAACCTGAGCTTAATGTAATTTGTGTTAAATGATAAACCAAAGTTATCCTTGCAATTGCCACCCAAATTAGATTTTTTTTTTTTTAACTGGATGTATGATATACCGTATTTATCGGCGTATACCGCGCACTTTTTTGTGCGGCACAGGGCATGACCGCGAGGGGAGCCGAGTCTGGCCGAGTGTACCCGAGTGTACTGCGCTCGGTATATGTCGGTGGCAGCGTTCAAACACAGCGCGGGAAGCGGGGATCAACTCAGAAACAGCGAGGGAGAAGCAGGGAGGACACCACCAAGGCCGCAGACGAACGACAAGGCCGCCGATGGACGCCGGGCAAAACACAGACGAGGGGCATTCAAACTGTAAGTATTTTATTTTTTCCCTGAAATTTCCCTTCTAGGTTGGGGGTGCGCGCTATACGGCGGTGCGCGCTTTACCCCGATAAATACGGTAATTGTGATTATTGCTGTTACCAGAAGGAAGAAATGGCCTAACAAATGGCAATCATATGAGAATCAGAGGAGGAAGAATAATGCCGCGTACACACAATCATTTTTCAGCATGAAAAAAAAAAACATTTTTCAGCATGTCCAAAAAATGACGTTTTCCCAACTTCATCATTAAAACTACACACCATCATTTTTAAAAAATGATCTAGCAAAGCGCGGTGACGTACAACACGTACAACGGCACTATAAAAGGGAAGTTCCATTCGCCTTTGGGCTGCTTTAGCTGATTCCGTGTTAGTAAAAGACGATTCGCGCTTTTCTGTCTGTTACAGCGTGATGAATGTGCTTACTCCATTATGAACGGTAGTTTTACCAGAACGAGCGCTCCCGTCTCATAACTCGCTTCTGAGCATGCGCGGGTTTTTAACATCGTTTTAGCCCACACACGATCATTTTTTACAATCCCGAAAAACGACATCGTTCAAAACGACGTTAAAAAATGCAGCATGTTCGAAAACCTGAAAAATTATGTGTAGCCCACACACGATCATTTTAAATGACGTTTTTGAAAAACAACGTTTTTTTCATGCCGAAAAATGATCGTGTGTAAGCACCATTAGTGTGTTCCGGTTAATATCACACTATCTGAAGGAGCATATGTTTTAATGATGAACACCCACGCTCCTCTATCTAGATGTACTTGACCCAGCTTACTCATACTTGTAAAAAAAAAAAAGCACTCCTACTGTAAGTCTTCCATTGTGTGTCTAGATTGTCAGCTCTTCCAGTCCTTCCTCCATTCTTCCACCTCCCACTTCTTCTTCATAGACTCACACGACCTTTATCTTCTCAGAAAAAACACTTTGCCCAAGAAAACCATGGGAGTTATTATATGTACGCACATCTATTAATTGAGTGCGTTATACACCTGTTGTTACAATGTAACCTTGTAGTGTAGGAATCTTCATTCAATGACTCACAATGAGTCGGAGGTTAGGTTCATGTATCATATATCTGTAGGGATACAACGCTATAGTTTTTAGGTTAAAGAAGATGGTAAAATCCCATATTGCTACACAGCAATAGATGGTAAAATAATAAATTATTTGGATGTTATAGCGATAAAAGCTGTATATATTTGCAGTGCATACTTCCCTTGTAGACTCAGTCTGCTGAGGGTCAACACATATTCCTGGGTCTTCTCTCTTCTAATAGCACCATCAGCCTAGCGTGTCCACATTTCCAAACTGCCATTCAGGGACACCCCCCCTTCCCAAAAATCAGCTTGTGTTGTAACGAATCACAGAACAGTGATTGGACACAAGAGACGGGATTTATGATTTCTCCAATCACAAGCAGGGGGGGATTGTGCTCCTCCAGGCATCCCCAGCCAGGACAAGTACTGTCAGTGAGTAACGCGGTGATGTGGCGCCCTTTTTTGGGGGCATCAGATTGGCCATGTCAGTTTCATTCCGGGACACTGTATTGTCCTGGAATAAATGTGCCCGGGACAGACCTGCAAAATGCGGGACTGTCCTGGGCACGTGGTCACCCTACATCAGCCCCATGTGATAGGCACTTAGGCCTGGGGTTGGAAATCCTGCAGTTGCAATATGTTAAAGCGAAGCTAAACTCTCTCAATCAACATGAACTATTTTTAATCCTTATGCTGCTAGCATTGGTAAAATGATAGGAAGGTATATTATTATTATTTTTTTTTTTTTTAACCACTTGCCGACCAGAAGCTGCAGTTTTACTGCGGAAACATGGCTCGGCTGGGCGAAACAACGTTATGTTACGTCACTTCGCCCTGTGGCCACTGGGGGGCATGCGCGCGCCCGCTGCTCGCCCCCGGAACCAATTTGTGATTCCCCCGGGTGGCGTGATGACCGCCGGGCACCCGAAATCGCTCGTGACACAGCGAGAAGCGGGATCTGTGCGTGTAAACACACAGATCCCAGTTCTCAAAAGCCTCATACATATGATCGGACTTCCATCTTTTCCGTGGATTTTGGTCTGAAGGGCGTTGGCCTGTGAACTTGTTCTGCATACACTTGGCAGAACATATTTTCAGCCAACATTTACCAAACCACGTGTTTTTTCTGCTCTTTACTGCCACCATTTAGGCAACTTCTGCTATTGTTGTCTGATGTTTAGCATTGGTTCTGAGCATGCGTGTTTGTACTTTGGACTTTAGTCTGACGGATTTGTGTACACATGATTGGATGATCCAACGTAACACATTTGCTGATCAATGACCGGCAACTGCGTTGCTTTAACTGACAATTGCGTGGTCGTGCGACGTGGCTCCCAAACCATATTGGCGCCCTTTTTTTCCCATAAATAGAGCTTTCTTTTGGTGGTATTTGATCACCTCTGCGTTTTTTTTTTTTTGCTCTATACACAAACATAGAGCAACAATTTTGAAAAAAAAAAAGAATATTTTTTACTTTTTGCTATAATAAATATCCCCCAAAAATATATAGGAAAACATTTTTTTTCCTCAGTTTAGGCCGATACGTATTCTTCTACATATTTTTCATAAAAAAATCGCAATAAGCGTTTATTGATTGGTTTGCGCAAAAGTTATAGTGTCTACAAAATAGGGGATAGTTTTATGGCATTTTTATTAATATTTTTTTTACTAGTAATGGCGGCGATCAGCGATTTTTATCGGTACTGCGACCTTATGGCAGACACTTCGGACACTTTTGACACATTTTTGGGACCATTGGCATTTTTATAGGGATCAGTGCTATAAAAATGCATTGATTACTGTAAAAATGTCACTGGCAGGGAAGGGGTTAACACTAGGGGGGCGAGGAAGGGGTTAATTATGTTCCCTAGGTGTGTTCTAATTGAAGGGGGGGAGGGACTGACTAGGGGAAATTACTGATCGTATATTCATACATTGTATGAATATACGATCAGTCATTTCTCCCCTGAAAGGACTGGGAGCCGTGTGTTTCAGGCTTCAAACATAAAGATATAAAACTGTAATTTTTTTTGAAGAATCAACAAGTGGGACACAATCATGAAATGGAACGAAATTTATTGGATATTTCAAACTTTTTTAACAAATAAAAAACTGAAAAATTGGGCGTGCAAAATTGTTATTCAGCCCCCTTAAGTTAATACTTTGTAGCGCCACCTTTTTCTGCGATTACAGCTGTAAGTCGCTTGGGGTATGTCTCTATCAGTTTTGCACATCGAGAGACTGAAATTTTTGCCCATTCCTCCTTGCAAAACCGCTCGAGCTCAGTGAGGTTGGGTGGAGAGCGTTTGTGAACAGCAGTTTTCAGTTCTTTCCACAGATTCTCGATTGGATTCAGGTCTGGACTTTGACTTGGCCATTCTAACACCTGGATATGTTTATTTGTGAACCATTCCATTGTAGATTTTGGTTTATGTTTTGGATCATTGTCTTGTTGGAAGACAAATCTCCATCCCAGTCTCAGGTCTTTTGCAGACTCCATCTGGTTTTCTTCCAGAATGGTCCTGTATTTGGCTCCATCCATCTTCCCATCAATTTTAACCATCTTCCCTGTCCCTGCTGAAGAAAAGCAGGCCCAAACCATGATGCTGCCACCACCATGTTTCACAGTGGGGATGGTGTGTTCAGGGTGATGAGCCGTGTTGCTTTTACGCCAAACATAACGTTTTGCATTGTTGCCAAAAAGTTGGATTTTGGTTTCATCTGACCAGAGCACCTTCTTCCACATGTTTGGTGTGTCTCCCAGGTGGCTTGTGGCAAACTTTAAATGACACTTTTTATGGATATCTTTAAGAAATGGCTTTCTTCTTGCCACTCTTCCATAAAGGCCAGTATACAGGGACAGATTGTTGTCCTATGAGACCTCTGAGACTATCACAGTGCAGGTGCATTTATACGGAGACTTGATTACACACAGGTGGATTCTATTTATCGTCATTAGTCATTTAGGTCAACATTGGATCATTCAGAGATCCTCACTGAACTTCTGGAGAGAGTTTGCTGCACTGAAAGTAAAGGGGCTGAAATATTTTGCACGCCCAATTTTTTAGTTTTTTATTTGTTAAAAAAGTTTGAAATATCCAAAAAATTCCAATCCACTTCATGATTGTGTCCCACTTGTTGTTGATTCTTCAAAAAAAATTACAGTTTTATATCTTTATGTTTGAAGCCTGAAATGTGGCAAAAGGTCGCAAAGTTCAAGGGGGCCGAATACTTTCGCAAGGCACTATGAGATTGCTGGGGAAGAAGGTTATTGTTGCTACCTGCAGAGGATCTATTTTCTTGTTATCATGAACAAATTCTATACAAATTACTTAACACCACAAAATGATTCTTGGTTCTGTATTCTCTAAAAGGGGCGGTAATGGCAGGTGGGTAGGGATGGAACCAGGGGGTGTGCTCAGAGGTAGGTAGGGGGTGGAGACAAGGGTAACTTGAAAGTGTGGAGTATGTGCACCTATTCTCTGAGAAAAAAAGCCCTTGATACACTACAGGGCAAAAACTTTGTGAACACCTGACCATCACATTCCAATATAACTAAGTTACCTCCCTCTCCATTGTGGCTGTAATAGCATCTACTCTTCTGGGAAGGTTTTTACCAAGATTTTGAAGTTTGACTTTGGTAATGTGTGCCCTTTCAGGCAAATAAGACTTTGTGAAATCAGGAAGATTAAAATGCAGGACAAATAGACCTAGCTTGCAACCTGAGTTCCAATTCACCCCAAAGGTTCCCCACACTTGAGTTCCTCCACACTAGACATGCAAAACCATACCATGATTGACCTGGCCTTGGTACACAAGGGTATAACCCTTTCATGCCTAAGCCTATTTCTGACAAGTTAAAATCCATATTTTTTGCTAGAAAATTACGTAGAACCCCCAAACATTATATATATTTTTTAGTAGAGAATCTAGAGAAGAAAACGGCGATTGTTGCAATATGTTATGTCACAAGGTATTTGTGCAGCGGTGTTTTAAACGCAACTTTTTTGAAAAAAATAACTTATATAATGTGAAAGATGACGTTACGCCGAGTAAATAGATACCAAACATGTAACTACGGTACCTAAAAATCTCCATAGGCAACGCTTTAATTTTTTTTGCGGTTACCGGGTTAGAGTTATAGAGGAGGTCTACAGCTTGAGTTATTGCTCTCGCTCTGATGATCGCTGCGATACCTCATATGCATGAGCTCACGGGGACAGAGGCGCTTTAAAAAAAAAAAATCGTATTTATTTTTATAATACAAAATTGTGTTTTAAAAAAAAAAAAATATATCACTTTTATTGCTGTCACAAGGAATGTAAACATCCCTTGTGACAGTAAAAAGTGGTGACTGGTACTCCTTATGGAGGAATCGGGGGTCTAAAAGACCCCCGATCCCTCCTTTGCACTTCAAAGTATTCAGATCGCCAAAAACGTCAATTCTGAATAATGTGCATTTTTTGACGTTGCTTCCGTGTTTACATTGAAATGACTGAATCAAAGCCATTCGGGGCTTCGATTCAGTCTCTCTCTAGGCACCGGTGGTGGTGCATCGTGGATCGGGTCTCTTGTGGGACGGGAGGCACGGTAAGATTGGCGGAGGCGACGGGAGGGGGGGATGTCCCCTCCCGCTCCCCCGGGATAACAACCGAGAGGCTTTTAGCCGCATCGGTTGTTATCCCTGGAAAGCCAATCACAGGCTCTAAAAAAGCCGAAGACGCATATCTGCGTACACTCGGCGGGAAGGGGATAATCAAGTTATTATTTAATAAACACCACCTTCGTTCCAGCATAGAGCAACGTCCTTCATTTGCTGCTTACCTTTTTTGACCCCACCCCCTCCAACACACAGCATGTGATTGACAGCCTCAGTTGTGCTTGTTTCCCTATGAAAATGGGGAGGTTCATTCCCTCTGCTTAGGTCTAATGCCCCACAATCTGAATATCGTACGACTTTTTTTGCTTGTGTAGCGCCTGTGTACTTTCAGTCCAGGTGCTATTCTAAATTTAAGGGGAATGAGAGAGTTAGTTAGCTCTCATCCAAGTGATATGTGCAAATTGGGCCTCTGTTTCGGCTGGGCTGTACTGTCGGTTCATTCTGTGTTCCTGAGGTGCTTTTCCACCCCGGGGCGGCAGGTGGCAGCAGTGGAGTTCAGGCTGGAGTGCCTCTTGCCAGCAGCCAATCAGGAGGGGTTTTCCTTCGCGGGGCATGCTGGGGGAAGGTATTTCTGAGACAGACACCATTGGGCGGGAGGTCTGTCCTGTCTTGTTCCGGGTGTGGCGCCCACCTTCAGGGTGACCACACATCACGGCGATATGGCCTACCAGGCTGGGGTGTGCATGCCACGCGATGTTCCTGGTTCCGGGACCATGTTGGCCCGGAACATCTAAAGCTGTGGCGGGGCTCCAGTGGTGGACTGGGCCCCAGTTCTGAGGAGATCCCAAGCGAGATAGCTGTTCGGTGGGGAGTCCGTCTGAGGAGCGCCAATGAGAGGCTGGCGGTCCAACAGGGCCTAGACAATCCACTGGGGATCGAGGTAACCGAACACTGATGGGGTGGAAGTTAGCCACTTGTCAGTCGGGAACCTAATTAAAACTACCTGAGCGAGATCCAGGCCCTAAGGAGTTTACTGAGGAGAACAGTCTCCATATTCTAAGTTCTGAGGCCAGGTCTGTGGCAGAGACCTGTTCCTCTTAAAAGTGCCGAGTGATACTCTGGCTGCCAGGTCGGTGTGAGAGGCCTGTCTAGGTACACTGGGCCTGATTCCCAAAAGAGATACGCAGACTTAACTGCTGTTCAGTCTGTGCCTAACTTTGGAAACGATCCTCAAAAGGCTTTTTCCAAAGTTAGGCAGAAAATCTGACATGTGTAAGACACTTACACGGTCAGATCTTAGGATGCAGTACCGCATCCGCCGCTGGGGGCATTTCTCATGGAAATGCAGCTTTGAGTATGCAAATGAGGACTTAAGCAGATTCTCAAAGCATTTCAGCATTGTGATTTCTGCGTAAGTTCCGATTTTGCTTGCGCAAAACTAGGGCTGGTTTTACAATGTGTAAAGTTAGTCACACCTTGTAAAGGCCCATTCAAGCGACGGCATTTGGTATGCATTCCTGAGGGAGAACTCCACGGCAATTTTTAAATTTCAAAACCGGCATGGGTTCCCCCCCCCAGGAGCATACTAGGCCCTTAGGTCTGGTATGGGTTGTAAGGAGACCCCCCCTACGCCTAAAAATCGACGTAGGGGGTCCCCCTACAATCCATACCAGACCCGTATCCAAAGCACGCTACCCGGCCGGCCAGGAAGGGAGTGGGGACGAGCGAGCGCCCCCCCCTCCTGAGCCGTGCCAGGCCGCATGCCCTCAACATGGGGGGGTTGGGTGCTCTGGGGCAGGGGGGCGCACTGCGGGCCCCCCCACCCCAGAGCACCCTGTCCCCATGTTGATGAGGACAGGACCTCTTACCGACAACCCTTGCCGTTGGTTGTCGGGGTCTGCGGGCGGGGGCTTATCGGAATCTGGGAGTCCCCTCAAATAAGGGGGCCCCCAGATACCGGCCCCCCACCCTAAGTGAATGGATATGGGGTACATCGTACCCCTACCCATTCACCTGGAGGCAAAAAGTAAAAGTTAGTAAACACACCACACAAGGGTTTTTAAAATAATTTATTATTCTGCTCCGGAGGCCCCCCCTGTCTTCTTTATTAGCTCTAATACCAGGGGGGGCTTCTTCTTCCGCTCTCCGGGGGTCTTCTTCCACTCTCCGGGGGGGTTTCTTCTTCCGCTCTCCGGGGGGGGCTTCTCCGCTCTCCGGGGGGGCCTTCTCCGCTCTCCGGGGGGGGGCTTCTCCGCTCTCCGGGGGTCTTCTTCTATCTTCGCCGCTCTCCGCTGTTGACTCGGCGAACCCCGGTTCTTCTGCAGCTGTCCGGTGCCTTCTTCTTCAGCGCTGGCTGCCTGCTATCTTTGTGTGTTAGCTCAATTAGTAACAGGCAGCCAGCGCGGTCTTCTGTGACGTCAGGTTCTTCTTCTCCCCTCTTCCGATGTTGCCTCGTCGCCTCTTGACACTGCAATGATGGAAGCGCCCCTTGCATCGCATTTATATAGGCATCACCGTCCCATCATGCTCCGGCAGGTACCCACGTGGTGGGTGCCTACCCACGTGCACCCACCACGTGGGTACCTACCGGAGCATGATGGGACGGTGATGCCTATATAAATGGGATGCAAGGCGCGCTTCCATCATTACAGTGACAAGAGGCGACGAGTCAACATCGGAAGAGGGGAGAAGAAGAACCTGACGTCACAGAAGACCGAGCTGGCTGCCTGTTACTAATTGAGCTAACACACAAAGATAGCAGGCAGCCAGCGCTGAAGAAGAAGGCACCGGACAGCTGCAGAAGAACCGGGGTTCGCCGAGTCAACAGCGGAGAGCGGCGAAGATAGAAGAAGACCCCCGGAGAGCGCAGAAGCCCCCCCCGGAGAGCAGAAGAAGAAACCCCCCCGAAGAGTGGAAGAAGACCCCCGGAGAGCGGAAGAAGAAGCCCCCCCTGGTATTAGAGCTAATAAAGAAGACAGGGGGGGCCTCCGGAGCAGAATAATAAATTATTTTAAAAACCCTTGTGTTGTGTGTTTACTACAGTAACTTTTACTTTTTGCCTCCAGGTGAATGGGTAGGGGTACGATGTACCCCATATCCATTCACTTAGGGTGGGGGGCCGGTATCTGGGGGCCCCCTTATTTGAGGGGACTCCCAGATTCCGATAAGCCCCCGCCCGCAGACCCCGACAACCAACGGCAAGGGTTGTCGGGAAGAGGTCCTGTCCTCATCAACATGGGGACAGGGTGCTCTGGGGTGGGGGGGCCCGCAGTGCGCCCCCCTGCCCCAGAGCACCCAACCCCCCCATGTTGAGGGCATGCGGCCTGGCACGGCTCAGGAGGGGGGGGGGCGCTCGCTCGTCCCCACTCCCTTCCTGGCCGGCCGGGTAGCGTGCTTTGGATACGGGTCTGGTATGGATTGTAGGGGGACCCCCTATGTCGATTTTTCGGCGTAGGGGGGGTCTCCTTACAACCCATACCAGACCTAAGGGCCTGGTATGCTCCTGGGGGGGGGAACCCATGCCGGTTTTTTCTTTGAAAATTGGCATGGAGTTCTCCCTCTCAGGAATGCATGCTGAGCGACGCTGTCATTTTTTTTTATAATTATTTGTTTTCCCGGCGCGTATATTTTTTTTCACCCGTCGCAACTTTAGTGTCCCGTCGCAATCCACAAAGCCGCCCGGCGTAAATTATGTTCGCGCGCTGCACGTCGGGAAAATTACGTCACACGCATGCGCAGTACGGCCGGCGCGGGAGCGCGCCTCATTTAAATTTTAAACGCCCCCCGGAGAGGAGGACCGCCTTGCGACGGCGGCACTTAAGTTACACGGCCTGAAATTTCTAGGTAAGTGCTTTGAAGATCAGGCACTTAGGTAGAGATTTTAAGTCAGTGTAACTTAACTGCTGAAAGTTAAGTTAGGCAGCTTTTTTGGGAATCAGGCCCACTATACCCACTCCGGCTGGAGTGGCAATGAAAGTGAAATGTCGTTGGAAGCAGGACTGCTTCTGTTCTATTGGGCCTGAATATGCTAACCCTTCTCCTCATCCATCTTTGATCTATCTACCTCAACTTTTACTGTTTGCCGTGTTGGGCAGAAATAGAAGCACAAGAAAGACACCTGCTGTTTGGACATTCCATCATTGATACTCTCATCATCATCTACCCCTAGACAGAGGTAACACGCCATCCCTATTCTAAACCAGCGGCTCCTTTGGGGGTAAGCGCTACACTTAACCACTCGACTCGGCTGCACGAAATCACGTAGGTATACGTCATTTCAGCCAATAGGGGCGCGCGCGCCCCCCTGCTTGCCCCTGGTGACGATGCGCGTGCCCGATGTGCGCGATCACTGCCGGGCACCCGCGATCGCTCGTTACAGAGCGAGAACCGGGAGCTGTGTGTGTAAACACACAGATCCCGGTCCTGTCGGGGAGAAATGACTGTTTGTCTGTTCATACAATGTATGAACAGCGATCTGTCATTTCCCCAAGTCAGTCCCACCCCCCTTCAGTTAGAACACACCTAGGGAACATAATTAACCCCTTCCTCGGCCCCTAGTCCCTTCCCTGCCAGTGACATTTTTACAGTAATCAATGCATTTTTTTATAGCACTGATCTCTATAAAAATTCCAATGGTCCCAAAAATATGTCAAAAGTGTCTGAAGTGTCCGCCATAAGGTCGCAGTGCCGATAAAAATCGCAGATCGCCGCCATTACTAGTAAAAAAATATATTAATAAAAAGACCATAAAACTATCCCCTATTTTGTAGACGCTATAACTTTTGCGCAAACCAATCAATAAACTCTTATTGCAATTTTTTTTACCAAAAATAGACAGAAGAATACATATCGGCCTAAACTGAGAAAAAATTATGTTTTTTTTATATCTTTTTGGGTGATATTTATTATAGCAAAAAGTAAAAAATATAGAATTTTTTTCAAAATTTACTCTCTATTTTTGTTTATAGCGCAAAAAATAAAAACCGCAGAGGTGATCAAATACCACCAAAAGAAAGCTCTATTTGTGGGGAAAAAAGGACGCCAATTTTGTTTGGGAGCCACGTTGCATGACCGCGCAATTGTCAGTTAAAGCGACGCAGTGGCGAAACGCAAAAACTGGCCAGGTCCTTTACCTGCAAACACTTGAATTCAATAGTTTGGTGGGTGGGGTGCCCACATAATTTTAAGTGAGTGTTGACAAGCTGTTGCCAGTATAGTGTATACGAAACCAATGGATGGATCAATCTGCAGAATTCTACTTATAACTGAAGTATCCTTGTTGGGTGGGCTGCTACAAACATTACCAATACCTATTACAATTTTTTTTGTATTCTGAATGTTGAAATGGAAGGGGAAACATAGCACAGTGCGTTCTTCAATATGAAAGGTAAAGAGCAGATGAAGGACGTTGGTCTGTGTTGGAATAAAGGAGGCGTTTATTATGGCAGTGATCATAACCGGAGAGACTGCTTTCTCCGAAGACCTTGAAACCCACTCACTGAGCAATATAACTTCTAACTGGTTATCAAGGAGGAGTTGAGATGCAATACAAATTATCATTGCTCTCAAACAATCTCCTTTAATCCTTGAAATCCAGAACTAGTTCACTTCGGAGGATAGAGGAATCAATAATGAAAGTACAAGTGGCTGGACAATAAAGTTGCATTGTGTAAACATGTAAGTGTGAAATTGTCAAGCACACTTGAAAAGATTCTTCGCAGAGAAAACAGCGGAGGAGTTGTGTAGTTGAGCTATACGGAGAAAGCTATTTTATAATTTTATATACAGGTACATCACATAAAATTAGAATATCATCAAAAAGTTCATTTATTTCAGTAATTCAATTTCAAAAAGTGAAACTCATATATTTTATATAGTGTCTGCCAACCCTCTCCTCCAATCCCTACACTGGCTCCCGATCGCCCAGCGAATTAAATTCAAACTACTAACAACATACAAAGCCATCCACAACTCTGCCCAATCTTGTCTCCAAATATCACCCAAACCGTCCTCTCAGTTCTCTCATCTCCTCCTCCCATGCTCGTCTCCAGGATTTCTCCAGAGCCTCTCTTATCCTCTGGAACTCGCTACCTCAACCTGTCCAGCTATCCCCTACTCTTGCTACCTTGAGGCGATCCCTGAAAACTCATCTCTTCAGGGAAGCCTATCATATTTTATCACTTCCATCAGCTTGTTCCCCACAGTTACAACCTTTTGTACCACCTGCCCCACCCTATTAGATTGTAAGCTCTTCTGAGCAGGGCCCTCTTAATCCTCTTGTATTTTATTGTATTATAACTAGGGTTGTCCCGATACCGATGCTAGTATCGGTATCGATACCGATACCGAGCATTTGCTTGAGTACTTGTACTCGGGCAAATTCTCCGATGCTTTACCCGATACCTGGGCAGTCAGGGTGATCAGTGCGGTGGGGGAGTTACAAGGGTCCTCTCTTTTTGCTGCAGAGTGTGCCAGCTTGTATTTAAAGTGGCCGCTCTATATTTTTTTATGTTCTCTGACTGCACGTCCCTGTTGCAATGTGAACAGCCTAGTTGATTTTAGTAAATCAACCCCAAAGAAACATAGAAGATTGAAGGCAGAAAACGACCAAGTGATCCATCACATCTGCCCCTTTTTATTTATTTTAAGCCATTTTATCTAAATCCAAGTTAGGTTCCCAATGCCTGCCTCACCAGCAATGGCATTTGCTACTGCCAACCCTTTTGTAACAATTTCTAGCTGAACCAAAAGTCATCAAAGACAAAGACAATCTATGGCCCAGATTCTCATAGATGGGCGTAAATTTGGGCGGGCGTAACGTATCTGTTTTACGCCGCCGCAAGTTTTTCAGGCAAGTGCTTTATTCTCAAAGCACTTGCCTGTAAAGTTGCGGCGGCGTAGCGTAAAACACCCGGCGGAATTCAAATTTGGCGGGTAGGGGGCGTGTTTCATTTAAATGAAGCGCGTCCCCGCGCCGAACGAACTATGCATGCGCCGTCCCTAAAATATCCCGGCGTGCATTGCTCTAAATGACGTCGCAAGGACGTCATTGGTTTTGACGTGGACGTAAATTACGTCCAGCACCATTCACGGACGACTTGCGCAAACAACGTAGATTTTAAAATTTTCGACGCGGGATCGAACGACGGCCATACTTAACATTGACTGCGTCTCATAGACCCAGGGGCAACTTTACGCCGGGAAAAGCCTAACGTAAACGTCGTAACTTTACTGCGTCGGCCGCGCGTACATTCGGGAATTCGCGTATCTAGCTAATTTGCATACTCGACTGGGAAATCGACGGAAGCGCCACCTAGCGGGCAAAAAAAAATTGCAGTTAAGATCTGACGGCGTAAGAGACTTACGCCTGTCGGATCTAAGGGATATCTATGCGTAACTGATTCTAAGAATCAGTCGCATAGATACGACGGCGCTAGGCAGAGATATGACGGCGTATCTGGAGATGCGCCATCGTATCTCTTTTGAGAATCTGGGCCTTTGAGTACTGTTCCAAACATAATGCAAAAGTTAGCATAACTTTTTTTTAAACTTACCTAGGTTGGTCAATCTCCTCCTAATGCTGTGTACACACGATCGTGTGTGGGCTTCAGAGCATTTTTCGGGTTCTGAAAAACGGACACATTTTTTTCGAATATGCTCTATTTTTTCACAACGTTTTAAAAGTCGTTTTTCGGGTCGTAAAAAATGATCGTGTGTGGGCTTTAACGACGTGAAAAACCTGCGCATGCTCAGAAGCAAGTTTTGAGACGGGAACGCTCGTTCGCACGACCGCGCAATTGTCAGTTAAAGTGACGCCGTGCCGAATCGCAAAAAGTGCTCTGGTCTTTGGCCAGCCAAATGGTCCAGGGCTTAAGTGGTTAAGGGGCCCATATTAGTTTTGGGGCACCAATCAATGCACTAACCCCACAAAGTATAAAATGTAATCGAAGAAGTATCAAACACAACAACATCCTGCAGCATTTCCTCCAGATTTAATGGTATCTGCTAAAACGCAATGAAAGGGACACAGTCCATTAGGCAATAACAAAATTTCTTCCATAATTTTATCTTTGTTTAATTGAATATTTACTTAAAATAAATATGAAATTAATTTTTTTTTCCCTGTGCATTTTAGTACAGAAGAGAGCACCCAGGCGAAAGCTCAGCTGGCTGTGCCATGTATCTGCTTGACAATCAATGGCATACTTTTAATTAATGTTTTGTGGCAGAGGAGGCAGTTGCTCTTCAATTTTACATAATTATGTTGGTTTAAATGAGAATCTGGATGCTAGAGCCCTGCAGTTTGGTGGTAACACATTTTTTATTTTTTCATTTTTCCATTTTTGAATAACACATTATACTTTTTTGTTATGGATAAACTAGGGAAGGCTTAAAGTGGAAGTAAACCCGATTTTTTTTTTTTTTTGCTGCTACAATTTACAGTATAAGATTTCCTATCATCTGTCCCCAATCTTGCCACAAAGAGTTAATCCAGCTCTGAGCCAATCCTCTTTTCTTTTTTCAGTGAGATAAACGGACAAACAGGAGAAGACTTTTGTCCGTTCTTCCCCCTTGCTGTGAGTGACAGGTTATTTACATATCTCATGCACTAGTCTGAGACAGGGATTATTTTTTAATTCCCACCCCCACTCCTTTTCTGAAGTCATGTGGTTACTTTTCTAGATTTTGACTGGATGTTAGTGATCATAGCAGAATTTAGTGTAAGGAATATACACTGTGCCTTAAAGCGGAGGTCCGGTTTAAAAAAAAAAATATAGAAAATTAAAAGTCAGCAGCTACTTTAGCTGTAGCTGCTGACTTTTAATAAAGAGACTTACCTGTCCAGGATGCCCACGATGACGGCAGCCAAAGCCAAGCAACAGCGGCAGCGGCTTCCATTTACTCACTTCTACTCGGCGGCCAATCGGGAGTATTCTCTTTTCGGCCAATCGGAAAACGAGTTTTACACCCTCTTCTTATTGGCCGGATTGAGGATCAGTGTTTCAACAGCAAATATTCATTCGCTGTTATAACACACCTGGGTGGGCTCCGTTCGCATTCTCTGCGACCCAAGCACACCATATTTTGAAGCCTATTAGAGCCTCTGTGTCAGAAAGAGTACTTACTAAGGCTGAAATGCCGAGAGCGGTTCGCTCTTGCGACTAAGCGCACTCCTCCCCCTGGAAATGGTACAGGGAGTGGATGGCACGAAGAGGCACAAGCTACCAGCAGGCAGGGGAGGACTTGCACGGAGGTCTCTGTAGGGCTTGGTGGCTGTGCAGGAACTGGCAGGTACTAGGACCCAATTGGGGGAACCAGGCAGAAAGTCCAAGATAGGCCGAGGGTCAAACACAGAGGAATGAGGTATTTCAAGATCACAGGCTGAGGATCAGGGTTCAGGAGACAAGAGGAAAATCTGGGTCACAGGCAGAGGGTCAAAAACTGGAGACAAACGCAGAGTCCGTTAAGGCCAAGGGTCAGGTCCAGGAGAAGATCAGAGTAGTCAGGGTCAATCCGGGTCACAACAAGTAATCAGAAGCAGGAAAACGGAACTAACACACACAGGAAGCTGAAGACAAACCAGCGATTTGTTTTGGCGCTCGAGCAGCTTTTATAGGCAAGCCAGGAAGTCACGTTGTGCGTGCACTAGTGCGTATGCGCACGTGCCGGTCAGTTGGACTGTGAACTTGTGTGCGCCGCAGCGCCGTTCCGCTTCGCATGTGTGCAGGAATACGGCTAAGTCGGCCGGGCTGAGACTGATTATTTCCCTGACACTCTGGCTCTAATCAGGGCCACTATAATTCATGCTCCCTGAAAGGGGCCAGAAGCATGAATAGGGGGTGGCCGCGGCGGCCATGGATAGATTTATGCTATGCATAAATCTATCCATTGCATATAGGGGGGCCTGGAAAGAGGGGCCGGCGCTCCCGGGTGCCCCTAATGGACGGGCCGCTCCTGCTGCAGAGTGCATGAGCATCATGGGAAATGTTCCAAAACATCTGGGGTGCCAAGGTTTGCCACCACTGCCATAAAGAAACCATGTCCCTCTTGACTTCCTCACCCCCTGCAATGCTGCTGCGGTTGAGCGCCACCTGCAGTAGAGAAAGCTGCCTACAAGTGTAACTATGTAAAGATGGCCATAATTCCTCTAATATACCGTATTTATCGGGGTATTGAGCGCTCCGGCGTATAGCGCGCACCCCTAATTTTGACCCGTTTTTCCTATAAAAAAAATGTTTATTACATTTTACTACTTACAGTTTTGGTGTCTTGCCCAGCGTCCATCGGCGGCCTCGTCCGATCCGGCGTCCGTCTGCGGCCTCGTGGTGTCCTCCCGGCTTCTCCCGCGCTGTCTTCATGTCGAATCCCCGCTTCCCGCGCTCAGTTTGAAGCCTCCGCCGACATATACCGAGCACAGTACATTCAGGTATATTCGGCCAGGCTCGGCTTCTCACACATAAACGTCACAGAGGGTGACTACGAGTGAAGCCGAGCCTGGCCGAATGTACCCGAGTGTACTGCGCTCGGTATATGTCGGCGCAGGCATTCAAACACGGCGCGGGAAGCGGGTATCGGCATATATCGCGCACCCACGCCCTGATATACGCCGATAAATACAGCAGTATAATAATCAAATTGTGCATCCTGCTGCTCGTCCCAGGCCCGGATTGTATTGGGAACAATAATATATGGATAACCATACAATAAATAAACTGATTAAACACTCACCTACGGTTTTATCTCTTTATTATTTATGATGCACATGTTGGGAGCTTTATTAACGTGCACTTACATAACATTTATAATCTATTCCTGATTTCCGGCAACCTCTAGCTGCGACGGTAATGAAGGATCAGTGATAGTGGTGTCACAGGTCTGCTTGCTCCAGGCCTCTTACCATTTAAAAGGAGCACTTTTTGTACTAAAGGAAGCAAAGGGGTCATGCGGCATTAGCACAGGAATAACTTAGCATTTGCTCTGAGTCGCCGCTTTCCAGACTTAGCGCATATTGCAAGGCACAAGACAGCATCTCCTTTCAGGTTGATGAATGGTTTTTTCAAAACGTTCTGTTCCCTAGTTATGAGAAGGGTGACCCGGTCAGGAGACGACTTTATGAAACCATAAAAAATGTATGTCACTTCGGACTCTCTAATGTCATGTAAGAAAAAAAATAAAAAAAATAAAAAAATGAAATAAATAAATAAAAAAAGCTGTGCGGAGATGGGGGTGTAATAACAAATCTGTTTTTAAATCTGAAAATGCTTTTCCTTTTCACAATCCCTCCGCATAACCAGCCTTGACTGTCTATGATGTCAACAAAACCAACTCTCTTTGAAAAGGTTTCTCTATTATTTTTTATTTTTTTATATATTTTTTTACAGAAATACCGGGAACAATGAGACGTTTCAGATTACTGCATTGAAAAGGATGGCGCTTTATATAGGCTTTGTATAGGCTAGTCAAGGTGGCTCTGACTTTTAATGCATGCAGAACAGCCAGACAGAGAGAAATATACTGTAAAGTGCAAAGCTTTAAAAAGAAGAAGAAAAAAAAAAACCTTTTATCTCATATTTTATAAGGCCCCTTTTCTCCGTGTCATAAAGAATCAAAAAACAGCGAGTATGGCCAGGTACACTTGCCCTGTGCCTCTGGTAGAATACTCTGGAGCTTACAGATAGGGCCATGTAGATTTTAACAAAAGCTGTCCTCTGTAGGTCCATAATTTTGCATTCATTGAATTCCCTCATTTCTTTTCTGCTTTGATATGCATATCTCAGAGCACTAATGCTTTTTTTACCCTGGGATGTAGCACATTTTCTGACTGATGTTAGAATGTTAATTTGCTAAAGGTTGCGTGACCCATGGTGGAGAGGGGACGAGGTCCTCCTTGATTAAGGTTGCCATCAGTCATGGGTGAGCCATATAGCCTTGGTTATAGTATATTATATATATTTTATATATATATATATATATATATATATATATATATATACCGTATTTATTCGAGTATAACGCTCAAAATTTTATACCCCCAAAAAAATCAAAGTTTTGGGTGCGCGTTATACACGAGGACTGGGGTGGGATGACAGTGGCGGGACCGATACCGAGTATTAGCGGGAGTACTCGTACTCCCGCTAATACCGCGGATACTAGAATACTTCCCCCCTCCCCCCCGCCGCCACTACCGCCGCTGCTACCGCCGCCGCCACCAACGCCGCTACAACGTTAATCCCCGCGGCGCGGGGAACATTACAGACAGCTTTCGTTTGAATAGCTGTTTTCCCCGCCGCGCATAGACACTCCCCCTTGGACGGATCTGTCCAATCGTGATCAAGGGGGAGTGTCTATGCGCGGCAGGGAAAACAGCTGTTCAAACGAACGCTGTCTGTAATGTTCCCGCGCCACGGTGATTAACAGTAGGTGGCTGCACATACGGGGGACATGGCTGGACATACGGGGGACATGGCTGGACATACAGGGGACATTGCTGCACATACGGGGGACATGGCTGTACATACAGGGGACATGGCTGCACATACGGGGGACATGGCTGGACATACAGGGGACATGGCTGCACATACGGGGGACATGGCTGCACATACGGGGGACATGGCTGGACATACAGGGGACATGGCTGCACATACGGGGGACATGGCTGGACATACAGGGGACATGGCTGCACATACGGGGGACATGGCTGCACATACGGGGGACATGGCTGCACATACGGGGGACATGGCTGGACATACAGGGGACATGGCTGCACATACGGGGGACATGGCTGGACATACAGGGGACATGGCTGGACATGCGGGGGACATGGCTGGACATACGGGGGACATGGCTGGACATACGGGGGACATGGCTGCACATACGGGGGACATGGCTGGACATACAGGGGACATGGCTGGACATGCGGGGGACATGGCTGGACATACGGGGGACATGGCTGGACATACAATAAATGATTTTTGTCAATTACAATGATTTTATACCGATTTTTAATCGAAAATTAGGGGTGCGCGTTATACACGTGTGCGCGTTATACTCGAATAAATACGGTATATATAAAATCAGGAAATAGTTCAGGGATAACTCCGTTTCTATTCCAGTTTCCTTTAACCACTTAAGACCCAGACCAAAATACAGCTAAAGGACCCGGCCAGTTTTTGCGATTCGGCACTGCGTCGCTTTAACTGACAATTGCGCGGTCGTGCGACGTGGCTCCTAAACAAAATTGTCGTCTTTTTTTCCCCACAAATAGAGCTTTCTTTTGGTGGTATTTGAACACCTCTGCGGTTTTTATTTTTTGCGCTATAAACAAAAATAGAGCGACAATTTTGAAAAAAAAAAATGCAATATTTTTTACTTTTTTCTATAATAAATATCCCCCAAAAATATATAAAACGTTATTTTTTTTCCTCAGTTTAGGCCGATACGTATTCTTCTGCCGCATACACACCATCACTTTATGTGATGAAAAAAAAAAGACATTTTCTGTGAAGTAAAAAACTATGTTTTTGAAACTTCAATTTTCAAAGACGAAGTTGCCTACACACCATCGTTTTCTCACAATGTTCTAGCAAAGCGAGGTTACGTTCCACCACGTTTTTCCATTGAAGCTCGCTTCATAACTAACTTCTGGGCATGCGCGGGTGTAAAAACTTTGTTTTAAACTACGTTTTTTGCTACACACGGTCAATTTCTGTGAAGTAAAAAACGACGTTTTGAAAAACGACACATAAAATTGAAGCATGCTTAAATTTTTTTGGTCGTTTTTTACAAGACATTTAAAGTGACGTTTTTAAAAACGTCGTTTTTTTTCATCACATAAAGTGATGGTGTGTACGCGGCATTCTACCTATTTTGGGTAAAAAAAATATCGCAATAAGAGTTTATCGGTTGGTTTGCGCAAAATTGATAGCGTTTACAAAATAGGGGATAGTTTTATTGCATTTTTATTATAATTTTTTTTTTACTACTAATGGCGGCATTATAGCAGTCATTTTTTTGTGATAAAATTAGGTGCCTCAGCTTATATTCGGGTCGGCTTATACTCAAGTATATACGGTACTAAACCTAATGGGCTGGATTCAGATACATCGGCGTATCTGTCTGCCCGGCGTAACGTATCTGAGATACGTTACGCCGCTCTAACTTTGGGCGCAAGTTCTTTATTCATAAAGAACTTGCACCCTTAGTTACGGCGGCGTAACGTATCTGCTGCGGCGTAAGGCCGTGTAATTCAAATGTGGAAGGGGGGGGGGGCGTGTTTTATGTTAATGTGTGTTGACCTGACGTGATTGACGTTTTTTACGAACGGCGCATGCGCCGTCCGTGTACATATCCCAGTGTGCATTGCTCTAAATGACGTCGCAAGGACGTCATTGGTTTCGACGTGAATGTAAATTACGTTCAGCCGTATTCGCGAACGACTTACGCAAACAACGTAAAATTTCAAAACTCGGCGCGGGAACGAAGGCCATACTTAACATAGGATACGCCTCATATAGCAGGGGTAACTATACGCCGGAAAAAGCCGAACGCAAACGACGTAAAAAAAAAGCGCCGGGACGGTCGTTCGTTTCTGAATCTGCGTAACTCCTCATTTGCATATTCCTCGCGTAAACAAACAGAAGCGCCACCTAGCGGCCAGCATGAGATTGCAGCCTAAGATCCGACGGTATAAGTCACTTACATCTGTCGGATCTTAGGGATATCTATGCGTAACCTGATCCTATGAATCAGCCGCATAGATACGACCGTCGGAACTCAGAGATACGACGGCGTATCAGGAGATACGCCGGCGTATCTCTTTCTGAATCTGGCCCATTAACTACTAGCCGACCAGCCACCGTCATTATACGGCGGCAGGTCGGCTCTCCTGGGCGAGAGCCCGTAGCTATACGTCCGCTCTTCGAGCGGCCACTAGGGACTCCCGTGCGTGTGCGCGGCGTGCTCGATCGCCGCCGGGCACCCGCGATAGCTCGTTAAAGAGCGGGGACCGGGAGCTGTGTGTGTAAACACCCAGCTCCCGGTCCTGTCAGCAGGGGAAATGCTGATCTTCTGTTCATACAATGTATGAACAGAAGATCAGTGTTTCCCCTAGTGAGGCCACCCCCCCCCCCCCCACAGTAAGAACACACCCAGGGAACATACTTAACCCCTTCCCCGCCCCCTAGTGTTAACCCCTTCACTGCCAGTGGCATTTTTATAGTAATCCAATGCATTTTTATAGCACTGATCGCTAGAAAAATGCCAATGGTCCCAAAAATGTGTCAAAAGTGTCCGAAGTGTCCGCCATAATGTCGCAGTACCGAAAAAAAATCGCTGATCGCCGCCATTACTAGTAAAAAAAATATATTACTAAAAATGCCATAAAAATACCCCCTATTTTGTAAACGCTATAACTTTTGCGCAAACCAATCAATAAACGCTTATTGCGATTTTTTTTCACGAAAAATAGGTAGAAGAATACGTATCGGCCTAAACTGAGGAAACAAAATGTTTTTTATATATTTTTGGGGGATATTTATTACAGCAAAAAGTAAAAAATATAATTTTTTTTTCAAAATTGTCGCTCTATTTTTGTTTATAGCACAAAAAAAAAGAACCACAGAGGGGATCAAATACCACCAAAAGAAAGCTCTATTTGTGGGAAAAAAAGGACGCCAATTTTGGTGGGAGCCACGTCGCACGACCGCGCAATTGTCAGTTAAAGCGGGGCAGTCCCGAATCGCAAAAAGTGCTCTGGTCTTTGGGCAGCAATATGGTCCGGGGGTTAAGTGGTTAAGTACATTTATTGCACGGTCATAAATGTTGAAAAAGAAAAACACGACCAACTATTACATGATTCTAATTTGAAAAAGCTGACGGTGACCGGATCCACACATCAGTTTTTTGGTTGTTTATTGCTGTAAAAATTGAAGGATAATAAGTAGTTCTATAATCACTTTGCCCACAAACTCCTTCTGGAGTTAGAAGTCTGCTGCATTCCTCCTTCTTTATTTGGAATTCTTAATTACAAAACAAATACTGAATACTGGATACTGACAGATCCTCTGAGTATCATTCTTTGCGGAACATGAATGATTAATGGAATTTTCCCAACACAGTTGAGGTTGTTTACTGACGGAATTAAGGCTGAAATTGGCAGGGTTCTGTAGGGAGAAATTTTACTATAATGTCACCAGACCTGCCAAGTTCACAAGATGAATAATAGGCGCTATTAGCAGCGTGGAAAAGAAATTCCAGGTTTGTCTGCCATGTTGATATACATTGAAAGAGAATTTCTGCATATCATAAAATGAACATTCCGCAGATAGATTAGTCATGACCTGATGTAAGTTGTTGTTTTGAATAATTACAAGCAAATTGCTTCATGAATATTATTATTCGTGGCTTTGCTACTATTTCTGAACATACCCACCCATTAGGTCACATTGAAGGCAGTGCTCTCCAAACTGTGGCCTGCAGGCTGGATGAAGCCATTCTGCTAGCCTTTGTCTGGCCCTTGAGACACTATTCCTCCCACTGATATGAGGTACTATTGTTCCCCCCACTGACACCAACAGTGGGGCATCCCATAATCCCTGCCACTGACACCAAAGATTGGACGAAGACACGTGATCCCGTGTCGTAACGCGTAGGGATTGGACGGACGTACACCTGGAGTGACGTAAGCTGGCGCTGTGGACGCCGCTCGTTTTTTAAACTGCTGCACGATTTTATTGTGTTTTGATGTAAGAACAAGTTTTTCTTCAATACATATCCCTGAATCTTACTGTACTTCACTATTGGAGTCCCTCGTTTTGTTCTCTCTCTTTTTCCATCCGGGTCTGAGCACTGTCTGGATCAGCTGAGGAGACGTTTTACCTGCTTTTAAGGAGGATTGGCTGAGATTATCTATAGAGGACTGCCAGTGAGGTTTATACTAGATGCCCTTTACTATCGGCCTGGAGGTAAGAGTCCTGTGAGCCCAGTGAGGGATACGTTTATTCATCTGTCAACTATCCTTTTCTGATTAAGTGGAAATTCAGTAATACCAGCAGATCCATTTGGCAGCACCTTTTTTCATTTATTATAGGACTATCACTTTAGTATTCTCAATTGGCATTGGTGATATATATATATATTTACCTTTATGGGACTTTATTGCACTTTATTGTCGGATTCACTCATCCATTGAGCTTGCGAGCTCTCCTATTATTATTTGATTATTCACTCATCATTTTGAGTTTTGTTTCTTTTTTGTTTACACTTACCATGTTTGTGTGATACGTTGCGCAGAATCCCATTTATTATTGATTTCCACCACTGACACCAAAGATGGGGCACTATTTCCACCACTGACACCAACAAGGGGGCCTTTTCCTGACACCAATGATGGGGCACCAATCCTCAAACTAAGTGGTGGCTGGTGTTCAAAATTGTTGGGGGAGTGCAAACAAACTGAAGAATTCTGAAAAAACAAAACATTAATTGCATCTTCTCTGTGCCCATCAAACGCAGCCACTGTGCCATCAAATACAGCCACTGTGCCCATTAAACGCAGCCACTTTGCCCAATTAACTGTCGTCACTGTGCCCATCAAACGCAGCCACTGTGCCATCAAATGCAGCCACTATGCCCATTAAACGCAGCCACTGTGCCCAATTAAATGCTGCCACTGTGCCCATCAAATGCAGTCACTGTGCCCATCAAACACTGCCTATCAAATGCCTATCAAATGCAGCCAATTTACCCAATTAAATGCCGCCACTGTGCCCATCAAACGCAGCCACTGTGCCCATCAAATGCAGCCACTGTGCCCAATTAAATGCCGCCACTGTGCCCATCAAACGCAGCCACTGTGTCATCAAATGCAGCCACTGTACCATCAAATGCAGCCACTGTGCCCATTAAACACAACCACTGTGCCCATCAAACGCAGCCACTGTGCCATCAAACGCTGCCACTGTGCCCATAAAATGCAGCCATTGTGCCCATAAAATGCAGCCACTGTGCCATCAAATGCTGCCGCTGCCACTATGCCCATCAAATGCAGCCACTGTGCCATCAAATGCTCCCACTGTGTCCATTGAATGCCACACTATTGTTCCCCCCACTGACACCAACAGTGGGGCATCCCATAATCCCTGCCACTGACACCAAAGATGGGGCACTATTTCCACCACTGGCACCAACAAGGGGGCACTTTTCCTGACACCAATGATGGGGCACCAATCCTCCAACTCAGTGGCAGCTGGTGTTCAAAATGTTTGGGGCAGTGCAAACAAACTGAAGAATTCTGAAAAAAAAAAAAACATCAATTGCAGCCTCTCTGTGCCCATCAAACGCAGCCACTGTGCTCTTCAAATGCAGCCACTGTGCCCAATTAAACGCAGCCACTGTGCCCAATTAAATGCCGCCACTGTGCCCATCAAACGCAGCCACTGTACCATCAAATGCAGCCACTGTGCCCATTAAATGCAACCACTGTGCCCATTAAATGCAGCCACTGTGCCATCAAATGCTCCCACTGTGTCCATCGAATGCCACCACTGTTAGTCCCCTCCCCCCTGCCCGCTCGCTGTCTGCCCGGCACTTACCCTGTCTCGGTGGGGCATTCCGTTCTCTCCTATAGGCGATTGGATGCCTGGTAGGCATTTAATCACAGCGCCTGTCGTTTTAAGCCAATCAGGTGACGAATAACAGACCCGGGCACCTGCTTGGCAGAAAGGCGGTTCAGTGTTAGAACAGCGAATATGGCACTCGCAGGTCATCGTTTGACGCCTATAAGAGCCTATGGCTCTAATTAGGTGCGTCAAAAACACCCCCTGCCGCTGTAATTCAGGTGCCCGGCATCTGATTAGGGGGTGGCAGCCATGGATAGATTCATGCTATGCTGTGCTATGCTATGCATGAATCTATCCATTGGTCATAGAGTGGCTGGAGAGAGGGGGCGGTGCCCGTGCGCCCTTATGGACGCACCGTCACTGCTCCAACTGACACCAGCGATGGGGCACTATTCCTTGAAACAAAAAAGAAAGGGACGGCACCACCTAATTATTTATTATTATTTATTGATTCATTAATTATTCATCAGATTGTTAATCACTGGTTTCACTTGCTAGACAAGTTAGAACCCCTTTGATCTTTTTTCACAGGGCACTATTCCTTGACACAATGATTGATGGGGCACGATTCCTCCAACTGATACCAAAGATGGGGCACTATTCCTCCCACTGACATCAATGATGTGGCACTATTCCTCCCACTGACACCAATGATGGGGCAGGTACTATTCTAAAACACTGGTTAGGCACACAGTTACACCGTAGCGTAAAAAAAATGGCCTGTCGTGCAGAGGTGTAAATCTTCCGGAAGTCAAGCGGTTAAAAATAAATGGTATGTAAACTAAAATCAACCCTAGCGGAATTTCCAGCTGTTTTATGTAAAAAAAATAAAAAATAAAAAAATCCCTATGCTTCTACAGTAAAAAAAGAAAAATTTAGTGCATGTCATACCTAGGCAGGTCCCCACCAGGAAAAAAAAATAAAACTTCCCTTCTATTGCAAGGCCATACATGGCTTGAATTTCATGGAGGTTCATGGAGGTTTTTTTAATTAAATTTTGCTTTTCATAAAACTGTGCTAATATTGCCTGACAACTTGAACCACCACTACTTTATTCTCTAGTGCAGGGGTCGCCAAACTTTTTGAGCACAGGGGCCAGTTTATGGTCCTTCAGACCAGTGGGAGTAGAAAATGCCCTGGTGTCAATTGGAGTAAAGAATTCCACTTCATTGGTATTAGTGGGAGGAATAGTGCCCCATTGTTGGTATCAGGGGAAGGAATAGTGTCCCATCATTGGTGTCGGTGAAAGGAATAGTGTCCCATCATTGGTGTCAGTGAAAGGAATAATGTCCCATCATTGGTGTTAGTGAAAGGAATAGTGTCCCATCATTGGTGTCAGTGGGAGGAATAGTGTCCCATCATTGGTGTCAGTGAAAGGAATTGTGTCCCATCATTGGAGTCAGTGAAATGAATAGTCTCCCATCATTGGTGTCAGTGAAAGGAATAGTGTCCCATCATTGGTATCAGTGGGAGGAATAGTGTCCCATCATTGGTGTCAGTGAAAGGAATAGTGTCCCATCATTGGGGTCAGTGAAAGGAATAGTGTCCCATCATTGGGGTCAGTGAAAGGAATAGTGTCCCATCATTGGTATCAGTGGGAGGAATAGTGTCCCATCATTGGTGTCAGTGAAAGGAATAGTGTCCCATCATTGGTGTCAGTGAAAGGAATAGTTAGCAAGCGTTTCGTGAACAAGCGTGCTGCGGTCTCCTGGCTAGCCGCGCTCCGTTCTCAATAGGTCTGTTGAGAAAGGAGCGCAGCTAGCCAGGACACCTCAGCACGTTTGCTCACGAAACGCATCCGCTAGCAGTGACGTCATCTCCTGCAGCCCCGCCGTCTTGTGTGCCTCCCACGCCTCGTTCTGAATCCTTTAGAGTTTCCATCCTTGAAGCCGGCCTCATACATCTGTTGACGGACTCTTCCTGGATCAAGACCCAAGCGTCAGAGGATACAGATGGCCGTGGACTGACGATCGTCACCCCTGACATACCTACCTAACTGTTACGTGTGTTACCTTTCTGCAAAATGTGAGTTTTACTTACTATGTTCATTAACCACTTAAGCCCCGGACCTTTAGGCAGCTAAATGCCCAGGCCAGGTTTTGCGATTCGACACTGCGTCGCTTTAACAGACAATTGCGCGGTCGTGCGACGTGGCTCCCAAACAAAATTGGCGTCCTTTTTTCCCCACAAATAGAGATTTCTTTTGGTGGTATTTGATCACCTCTGCGGTTTTTATTTTTTGCGCTATAAACAAAAATAGAGCGACAATTTTGAAAAAAATTCAATATTTTTTACTTTTTGCTATAATAAATATCCCCCAAAAACATATATAACATTTTTTTTTCCCTCAGTTTAGGCCGATACGTATTCTTCTACCTATTTTTAGTAAAAAAAAAAATCGCAATAGGCGTTTAACGATTGGTTTGCACAAAATTTATAGCGTTTACAAAATAGGGGATAGTTTTATTGCATTTTTATTTATTTTTTTTTACTACTAATGGCGGCGATCAGCGATTTTTTTCGTGACTGCGACATTATGGCGGACACTTCGGACAATTTTGACACATTTTTGGGACCATTGTCATTTTCACAGCAAAAAATGCATTTAAATTGCATTGTTTATTGTGAAAATGACAGTTGCAGTTTGGGAGTTAACCACAGGGGGCGCTGCAGGAGTTAGGGTTCACCTAGTGTGTGTTTACAACTGTAGGGGGGTGTGGCTGTAGGACTGATGTCATCGCAATCACTGCCTGATCTGATACAGTAAACTGTTTTAAGTCAAGCTGATATTCATTGTATGTCTCAGAGCAGGTGGAGAGCAAAAATGCATGGGGGGGGAGGGGCAAGATTTTTTTTACCTATGGTCCAATCAACATTAACCACTTGCTTACTTGGCACATATACCCCCTTCATGCCCAGGTGAAATTTCAGCTTTCAGCACTGCGTCGCTTTGAATTAAAATTGCGCGGTCGTGCGACGTGGCTCCCAAACAAAATTGGCGTCCTTTTTTTCCCACAAATAGAGCTTTCTTTTGGTGGTATTTGATCACCTCTGCGTTTTTATTTTTTGCGATATAAACAAAAAAAGAGCGACAATTTTGAAAAAAAAAACACAATATTTTTTACTTGTTGCTATAATAAATATCCCATTTAAAAAAAAAAAATATTTTTTTTTTTCTCAGTTTAGGCCGATATGTATTCTACATATTTTTGGTAAAAAAAAATAATCGCAATAAGTGTATAGTGATTGGTTTGCGCAAAAGTTATAGTGGCTACAAAATAGGGGATAGAATTCTGACATTTTTTTTTATTTATTCTTTTTACTAGTAATACGGCGATCTGTGAATTTTTTCAGGACTGCGATATTGCGGCGGACACTTTTGACACATTTTTTGGGACCATTCACATTAATACAGCGAACAGTGCTATAAAAATGCATTGAATGCTGTATAAATGTGACTGGCAGGGAAGGGGTTAACACTAGGGGGCGAGGAAGGGGTTAAATGTGTACCCTAGGGAGTGATTCTTACTGTGGGGGGAGGGGACTAACTGGGGGAGGTGACCGATGCTGTGTCCCTATGTACAAGGGACACAGCATCTGTCTCCTCTCCCTGACAGGACGTGGAGCTCTGTGTTTACACACAGAGCTCCACGTCCCTGCTCCGTCATTGCCGATCACGGGCACCTGGTGGACATTGCGCAGTGTTGCCAACCGTCCGTATTTTTATGGACAGTTCGTAAAAACTGGCACTTTTCCCCCCCGTTCGTAAATGTCCGTGGTTGCGGGAATGTGCCAGTAAAAATAGCCGAGATTGTTTCGGCTTGGAACTGCGCATGGAGATTGGAGGCAGGGGGTGATGGTGGCTGCAGTGGTACCGCAGAGGGGGATGGAGGCAGGGGGTGTTAGTGGCAGGGGGTGATTGGAGGCAGGGGGTGTTAGTGGCAGGGGGTGATTGGAGGCAGGGGGTGTTAGTGGCAGGGGGTGATTGGAGGCAGGGGGTGTTAGTGGCAGGGGGTGACTGGAGGCAGGGGGTGTTAGTGGCAGGGGGTGATTGGAGGCAGGGAGTGTTAGTGGCAGGGGGTGATTGGAGGCAGAGGGTGTTAGTGGCAGGGGGTGATTGGAGGCAGGGAGTGTTAGTGGCAGGGGGTGATTGGAGGCAGAGGGTGTTAGTGGCAGGGGGTGATTGGAGGCAGGGAGTGTTAGTGGCAGGGGGTGATTGGAGGCAGGGGGTGTTAGTGGCAGGGGGTGATTGGAGGCAGGGAGTGTTAGTGGCAGGGGGTGATTGGAGGCAGAGGGTGTTGGTGGCACCGCAGAGTGTGGGGGATGGAGACAGGGGTTGTTGGTGGCACCGCAGAGGGGGGTGGAGGCAGGGGACGATGGAGGCAGGGGGTGATTGGGGGCAGAAGGAGATTGGAGGCAGAGGTAGATTGTGGCACCGCAGAGGGGGGTGAAGGCAGGGGGTGTTGGTGGCAGAGGGGGATGGAGGCAGGGGGTGATGTGACTAAATAATTTGCCCTTATTATACCGAAAATAACAATAATATGTTTTTTTACCTTAATATCTACCTTATATCACATTGCTATTTGCCTAGCGTACTTGTTTGTAGCCTAAATACTGAAATTTGCACCTAAGAATTTAATTTAGTAACTTTTGTGAGATGTCAGTAAAAACGTGGCTGTGCCAGTAAATTTTGGGTGTCATGCCAGTAAATTTCAATCTGATAGGTTGGCAACGCTGACATCGCGGCCGCCAGGCACGCGCATCGGCATCTCGGGGACGCGCCAGGTGCGTGCGCCCCCCCAGTGGCCGGAGGACGCGAGGCCGTAAAAAGACGGCCTCCCGGATTTATAGAGCCACCTGGAGGCCGTCTTTTTACTATGGCCCGGGTCTAAAGTAGTTAAAGATGGCCCTGCTGGTATTGAAGGGGTTAAACATATGTGTAAAAAAGAAGCAAAAACGGTGTTGGCAGCGAAAGGGTTAATACTAGTTATTATCCTTCGTGGAATCATATAGCAGGAAAATTCCAACATAACATAGGCTGTGTTTTTTTTTTGTGATATACCGGTAGATGTTACAGTATAACTGACTGCAGCTTATGGGCGGCTTTATTCTCTTTGTGTATGGCATCCTCTATGAGGAATATCAATGACATGGACGCCAGGCTTGCAGGTATGTGGATTTTAGAGCAAGGACGGAGCCAGGCCAATATATACAAAAGGAATGTAATGAACAAGCATAACATTCCTGTATACAAATAACCACAAGCAAGTATTCATTGAAAGCATTTCATAATGTATATCTGATACCCAACACAAGCTGCTACATCATTCCAAATGTCTCAAGCATTGATCAACAGCTGCTGCTGGAAAAACAAATTAACTGCAACTGCAGAAAATCCCGACTCCGAAGACTTGTTAACAAAACTCAGCTACTTGGGAAAAATAATTACTTATTGAGTAACACTCCCTCATTCAATCAAGAGATTGTAAAAAGACTGAGTGTTACATGACACTGTAAATGCTCAGGGACCTGCGATGGAATAAAAATTACAATACCTAATTTCACCTCTTTTTCCTATTCATTATAAAAAAATAAAAAATACAATCCCCACCTACGATAACCCCGTAGCGTAACCACTTCCATACCGGGCACTTACGCACCTTCCCGTTCAAGCCAGCTTTCAGCGCTGTTGCACTTTGAATGGCAATTGCGCGGTCGTGCGACATGGCTCCCAAACAAAATTGGCGTCCTTTTTTCCCCACAAATAGAGCTTTCTTTTGGTGGTATTTGATCACCTCTGCAATTTTTTTTTTTGCGCAACAACTAAAAAAAGACTGAAAATTTTGTTAATTTTTTTGTAAATAAGTAAGTTTTCTCTTTCAATTACGGGCACTGATGGGCACCGATGAGATGGCACTGATGGACATCGATGAGGTAGTACTGATGGGCACAGATGAGGTGGCACTGATTGGCGGCGCTGGTATGTGGCACTGATGGGCACACATAGGCGGCACTGATGGGCACACATAGGCGGCACTGATGGGCACACATAGGCGGCACTGATGAGCACTCTTGGGCGGCACTGATAGGCACTCATAGGCGGCACAGATGGGCACTCATGGGCGGCACTTATGGGTGGCACTGATGGATACTTATGGGTGGCACAGATGGGCACTGATAGGTAGGCACTGGGCATGGATGGGCACTGTGGGGTGGCACTGATGGACACTGTGGGGTAGCACTGATGGACACTGGGGTGGCACTGATGGACACTGTGGGGCAGCACTGATTTACCCATGTTGCCAGTCAGTGCCCATTTGTGGGCACTGATTGGCATCTTTTTCATTTTTTAAAGCTATTTTTTTTTTTCAATACTTTTTTTTTGTTTGCCCTTCCCTGATAGTCCAGGGTGGGCTTCCCTGGTGGTCCAGTGTGGCGATCCGAGGGGGGGCTGCGCTGATAAACAATCAGCGCGACCCCCCCCTGTCAGGAGAGCCGCCGATCGGCTCTCCTATACTCGCGTCTGTCAGACGCGAGTGAGGAAGAGCCATCAACGGCTCTTCCTGTTTACATCGTGATCAGCCGTGGTTGGACACAGCTGATCACGTGGTAAAGAGCCTCCGCCGGAGGCTCTTTACCAAGATCGGAGATGCAGGGTGTCAGACTGACACCCCGCATCACCGATCGCCGCGCTGCGCGCCTCCACGGGCGCGCGCGCGGCATGAAATCCTGCAGGACGTCCAGTCAGGATTTCAAAACCACTTCCCGGACGTAAATCGGCTATAGGCCGGGCAGGAAGTGGTTAAAGCGGTATTAGAAAAAAAATATTATATTGCAGCTTATAAAACCATTAGATGTGGTGGCTGCATTTGTTTTTTTTTTGCGTATTTTCAGCTGCTGATCTGGCCAGTAACACACCTCCTTTTATTAGTGAGACACAACTCTGGAGGAATGAAAACAGGAGGCACAGCAGGTAGCAGCATTGTGAGTCCAGGGGGAGGGTCATGTGACATGTATTACTAAATGTATCCCTTCCAGTGATGGCTCCATCGGTCGGGGGGCATACCTCCCAAGTTTTTGAGATGGGAATGAGGGACACCTATCAGCAGAAGGGTATACGACACACCCTTTGCCACGCCCCCTTAAAGGAGAAGTGGACAAAAAAAACAGATTGGTTAAACCCACAAGTGCTTTTTTTTACCACTACTATTCCTTTATATTGCCTTTTGGAATTTACAAATGCAGCAATAATTTAGAAATCAGATGAAAGGTTTAGCACTGGAAAACACTTTTTGATAGATAAAAAGTGCATTTTAATAACCGTATTTATCGGGGTATACCGCGCGCCGGCGTATAACGCGCACCCCAAGTTTAGAAGGGAATTTTTGTGAAAAAACAAAAAACTTACATTTTGGATGTCTTGCCCGTCGTCCATCGGTGGCCTTGTCCGGCGTCCGTCTGCGGCCTTGCGCGGGGTCCGTCCAGCATCGTCGGTGTCCGTCTGCTGTCTTGCCCGGCGTCCATCTGCGGCCTTGTCTGGCGTCCGTCTGCGGCCTTGCGCGGGGTCCATCCAGCCTTGTCGGTGTCCGTCTGCTGTCTTGCCCGGCGTCCATCTGCGGCCTTGTCTGGCGTCCGTCTGCGGCCTTGCGCGGGGTCCATCCAGCCTTGTCGGTGTCCGTCTGCTGTCTTGCCCGGCGTCCATCGGCGGCCTTGTCCGGCGTCGGTCTGTTTGGCGCCACGGTCGAGCTGTGCAGAGCCGGATTTACGGTGTGTTCGGCTCCTCTCGCGTGGCTGCGGGCGGAGCCGAGCATGGCCGAGCCTAGCCGAGTGCCCAGTACACTTGGCTCGGCTCGGTCTTTGTCGGTGGCGCTCTGAGACAGCTGACAAAGACAGGATTGACGTATATCGCGCCCCCGCGATTTCCCCCTGATTTTAAGGGGAAAAAAGTGCGCGTTATACGCCGATAAATACGGTACATCTATATAGAGCAGACCAAAATGAGGGGCAAATGAGGAGGAATGAGGGACAGAGGGACATTTCTCCAAATCAGGGACAGTCCCTCGAAATCAGCTACAGTTGGGAGCTATGGGGGTGGCAGACGGACCTGACACCCCTCCCACCCCCTCGCTTCAACCCACCCCCCATCACCAGTTCACTCACTCTGTGCTGACTAGACATGTGCACTGTTGAAAAATTTGTTTGTTTTCATTTCATTCGTTTTTTTGTTTTTCAGGTCATTCGTTAGAATTGCAATTCGTAAATTAAAAAATTCGTAAATTCGAAAATTTGTTATGATAGCAATTCGTAAATTAAAAAATCAGAAAATAGAAAAGAAAATCTGAAAATTCTAAAGAATAACTAACTAATAATAACTAACTATATGACCTATATGATTATTACTGTATTTATTATGCCTTCCTTTGCATAATCTATGTATTATATATTATGATACATTATATATAATTTATATTTATCAATTTAATTTAATTTCTTGGATTTACTATTTAGCAATTCTTTTTGGGTATATATATATCTCCCTACGGGGATTGTGACAGTCAACCTATTTTTAGGTATCCTACTTAACTCCATCCACATATTTATGTTATGACTCAAAGTCCTAAAATCTACTCTACTTTTTTTTTATAGGTATTGGAATTTTCTTTTTCAGATTTGGCTGTTAGTGAACGTAACAAATTTATCCAAAGTTACAAATTATCTGAAATAACAAATGCCACATCTAAACAAATGGAACGGAAGGAATTAATAATAATAATAAAAAAAAAAGTTTTATTATTATTCATTTGTTACGATCAATTAGTTTAGATACGGCATTCGTTATTTCAAAATAATCTGTAACGTTGGATAATCTCGTATTAGTTACGTTCACTAAAGGGCAAATTTGAAAGGAAATTCCAATACCTATAATTTAATAGTTAGTAATGGTTAAGTTATTATTAGTTAGTAATTATTTCAGATTTTCGAATTTTCGAATTTTCGAATTTCCAAATTTTCGAATATTCTAAAAAAAATGGTTAAACAGGTTTTCATTCATTTGAATATTTCCGAATTAACGAATTTGTCAACATTCATTTAAAAACGTATTCGGAACGTAGCAAACTGCATATGTCTAATGCCGACAGGCGGCAACTCTCCGTGTCCCTGGATGTGTCTCCTTGGCCGTGCGTCTCCTTCTCATAGGCCAATAGGAGCACTTCTCCTTTTGCCCAATCGGGGAATGGGTCTCACGACCCGATTCATGATTGGCCGGTAGAAAAATCAGTGTGATAATAGTGAATATTCATTCGCTGTTCCCACACAACTGGGAGGGCTCGGGGTTCCTTTCCCTTATTCTTTCTTTTTTATTAGTTTTTATATATTTCAGCCTTACTGGAAAATGCTATATAATGTTATCGATGTGCTTCTATGACACAGTGAATGTTTTTTTGTTTTCAATTCTTTCAATAAAAATATATTGAAACTAAAGAAAACAAAATGTATTAGCATTTGCTAGAGTGCTAGTGTTAGTTTCTCCCAAGTCACCCCTTGTCTCCACCCCCTACCAACCTCCAAGCACCGCCCCTTGTTTCCACCCTATACCCACCACCTAGTACCACCTCTTTTAGAGAAAACAGAACCAAGTATCATTTTGTGGTGCTAAGTAATCTCTATGAAATTTGGTCATTATAATAAGAAAATAAGTATATATATATAGCATGCTCCAGATGACGTCAGAGAGACGAAACCGGTAGAGCGATCGCATCTCTGAGCTAATGCACTCGTTTTTAAGGCTTTTTTACCATGTGTCAAATGTGAGTACCTGTTTATACGAATTAAAGTATTATACTTCATTTATAAAACGGTATCACGCTATTGGGCGCTTCATTTGTCTCCTCTATGAGCTGCTGAAAGTTTATGCATGAAAAGTCCTGGCAGTCCTAGCAGTGAGGATACTTATTGTGAGAGCCTGTTACCCCTGTAGGGGTGATTGGATTCGGTGAGTGCGGGACTATTGGGGGAGAGCACTGAGTGATCCACTGAAGGATTGCAGTATAGCATGTATCTGCATGAATAGAGAATTTAAATTTTTGGAGGAATAATGGACTTTATAGGCACCAATGGTTAACACAAAGTATAAACGTTTTTTATTGATACAAGCCCAGAAAACTGGGTAGTTGAATCAACAATTACAGTACAGAAAAACAATATATAAAAAAACATATATTTTACTACATTAAAAACATTGGTGAGCATAGAATATCTCTAAAATGCTAATAACCCAGAGGGGTTATACTGAAACCACAAACAGTCCACAAGGGACAACAACAACAGTTGATGAACAAACGTAGACTTCAATTGGCGTTTTTTGATAAATAGGCTCTACATGTTTCACATGTTACTGCTTCTTCAGGAGCTTAAAAAGAAAACTTTCTGGAAGGAAAAACATAGACTATTATTGGTTTCAGATTTTAATTTATCATTGTGTGTTTTATAAATAGAAACAAATAGTATTCCTTGTGCATAAGAGCACCATAATGTATGACTCAGGTTGCCACAAATTGCCATGCGAACGGTGCGAAAAAAGGTTCAAGTGAGGGAGGTGTAGGGACATGCCACATACCCATATAAATAGAACAAATGTGTTCAGAAGTGACCCGTCTTCGCCAATATAAAAGGTTGGCGAGTAATTACGGGTATGCCTAAATAGTGAGGCAGGAGAAAAGAAAAGTATATATATATATATTGCCGGTGATAATAGAGGCAGGGAAAGATGATAGCGAAGCTCCACAAGTCACCAGTAGGGAGTGATAGTTAACCACTTTGTGTATAGAAAGAAGCAAGATTATATCATAAAAAATGTAGTGGACCTACCATCCACGATAATGGATAAGAAAAAATAGGATTTCCAATGGAAACTCTGGATCAATGGAGTAACAAGTTCCAGATATCAAAATGGATATAGGTGTGTATTTTCAGACAGATATAGGCTGGTATATAAACCTAATAGAGTGAAAGGTAAAAAATACTAATAAGATGATAGGGCTATTCCATCGCATAAGTGCAGATAAAGGCCCCAATCCAGAGACCCATATATACATACCCAGATGTATGAGACACAGCAAATGCAGGGCTAGTCCAAAATTAGGAAGAAGTGCAGGATCATGTGTATATGCTGCATATATGTAAGTGAAGGGGAAATGTTCCCATAAAAATTTAGGAGAATATCCCGAATTTGTGAGGACCAGACCATTTAGAGCACAGCTGTGATGGTGTGAGATGGTATCTATATTAGAAAAAATGGATAAACAAAGGAGACATTCTAAGTGGAGGCTGGTCCAATACAAAGGATAATGCCAGTCGCCGTTACCAGATAGAAACCTATACAGGGGTACTCACCATGTCCGGATACACCTAATGTCTCGCACGCCACTACGTATGGGAGCAAACGTCTGACTTTCTGGGGATCCTGCTCCGTTATAAGCGTGCATGTCTCCGATCACGTGTGCGGATGGGACTTCCGCATCACGTGTTCCGGCCATAGACCACGAGAGCCAATCACCTGTCTGCAACGCTCCGTGGGCGTCAAATGATGCCTGCCAGAGCCGTCACAATCGCAGGGCCGTTCTTCGTGGAAGGGGAGGAATGCAAGCACACGTCCCGCCAATGGGATAGACGGGGAGTGTCGAACCAGCACTGCACACATCCGATGGCAAAGCCATCAGCATGAATACAGATCAGGCCGAAAATCTTCATCCATCCCCTAATATCCCACAGCATAAGAATATGCTGTGGTTATCTGGCCGTACACAACCCCCCCATTGAACCCCAAGGGACGCACCAATCCCAGCAGGAGTGGCAACCAGAGTCATAGATAGAATTTCAGTAATCAATCCTAAAACAAGGAAATAATAAAAAACATTTTTTATTATTTCCTTGTTTTAGGATTGATTACTGAAATTCTAGATTTCGGCCTGATCTGTATTCATGCTGATGGCTTTGCCATCGGATGTGTGCAGTGCTGGTTCGACACGCCCCGTCTATCCCATTGGCAGGACGTGTGCTTGCATTCCTCCCCTTCCACGAAGAACGGCCCTGCGATTGTGACGGCTCTGGCAGGCGTCATTTGACGCCCACGGAGCGTTGCAGACAGGTGATTGGCTCTCGTGGTCTATGGCCGGAACACGTGATGCGGAAGTCCCATCTGCACACGTGATCGGAGACATGCACGCTTATAACGGAGCAGGATCCCCAGAAAGTCAGACGTTTGCTCCCATACGTAGTGGCGTGCGAGACATTAGGTGTATCCGGACATGGTGAGTACCCCTGTATAGGTTTCTATCTGGTAACGGCGACTGGCATTATCCTTTGTATTGGACCAGCCCCCACTTAGAATGTCTCCTTTGTTTATCCATTTTTTCTAATATAGATACCATCTCACACCATCACAGCTGTGCTCTAAATGGTCTGGTCCTCACAAATTCGGGATATTCTCCTAAATTTTTATGGGAACATTTCCCCTTCACTTACATATATGCAGCATATACACATGATCCTGCACTTCTTCCTAATTTTGGACTAGCCCTGCATTTGCTGTGTCTCATACATCTGGGTATGTATATATGGGTCTCTGGATTGGGGCCTTTATCTGCACTTATGCGATGGAATAGCCCTATCATCTTATTAGTATTTTTTACCTTTCACTCTATTAGGTTTATATACCAGCCTATATCTGTCTGAAAATACACACCTATATCCATTTTGATACCTGGAACTTGTTACTCCATTGATCCAGAGTTTCCATTGGAAATCCTATTTTTTCTTATCCATTATCGTGGATGGTAGGTCCACTACATTTTTTATGATATAATCTTGCTTCTTTCTATACACAAAGTGGTTAACTATCACTCCCTACTGGTGACTTGTGGAGCTTCGCTATCATCTTTCCCTGCCTCTATTATCACCGGCAATATATATATATATACTTTTCTTTTCTCCTGCCTCACTATTTAGGCATACCCGTAATTGCTCGCCAACCTTTTATATTGGCGAAGACGGGTCACTTCTGAACACATTTGTTCTATTTATATGGGTATGTGGCATGTCCCTACACCTCCCTCACTTGAACCTTTTTTCGCACCGTTCGCATGGCAATTTGTGGCAACCTGAGTCATACATTATGGTGCTCTTATGCACAAGGAATACTATTTGTTTCTATTTATAAAACACACAATGATAAATTAAAATCTGAAACCAATAATAGTCTATGTTTTTCCTTCCAGAAAGTTTTCTTTTTAAGCTCCTGAAGAAGCAGTAACATGCGAAACATGTAGAGCCTATTTATCAAAAAACGCCAATTGAAGTCTACGTTTGTTCATCAACTGTTGTTGTTGTCCCTTGTGGACTGTTTGTGGTTTCAGTATAACCCCTCTGGGTTATTAGCATTTTAGAGATATTCTATGCTCACCAATGTTTTTAATGTAGTAAAATATATGTTTTTTTATATATTGTTTTTCTGTACTGTAATTGTTGATTCAACTACCCAGTTTTCTGGGCTTGTATCAATAAAAAACGTTTATACTTTGTGTTAACCATTGGTGCCTATAAAGTCCATTATTCCTCCAAAAATTAAAATTCTCTACTTATGCTAGGACGTAGCATTGTAATACCTTTGGACACCCATAGTCCATCCTATGGTTGCTGTTTCTCCATTTTTTTTCATTCTGTATCTGCATGAAGCACGCAGCACTTTATTTAATTTTTGCATGAAGCAAGATTGGAAACTGGACTTGTTTTTGATACACATTGGGCCAGATTCACGTAGCCCGGGCGCAGCGTAACGTAACCGATTTAGGTTACACCGCCGCAAATTTTCTGTCTAAGTGCCCGATTCACAAAGCACTTACCTGGAAATTTGCGGCGGTGTATCCTAAATCTGTCCGGCGCAAGGCGGGCCAATTCAAATGGGGCGGGTACCATTTAAATTAGGCGCGCTCCCGCGCCGGACGTACTGCGCATGCTCCCGACGCAAATTTCCTGACGTGCTTTGCGTGAAATTACGACGCGCCAACGTTTTGTGAATCGCGACGTGAAAAAAAGACTTGCGCCGGGAAATTATTATTTTTTTTTTTAAATTCAAAAGCGACGCGGGAAAGACGGGTATACTTTTACATGGTGGAGTCATTTTGCACTTTGTAAAAGGTGCCCTATCTTTGCGACGGCAAACTAACACTTGCGGCGACGTAACGACGGGAAAAAGTTTCGTGGATCGCCGTAACTGCTAATTTGCATACCCGACGCTGGTTTACGACGCAAACTCCCCCCAGTGGCGGCCGCGGTACTGCATCCTAAGATCCGACAGTGTAAAACTATTACACCTGTCGGATCTAAGGGCTATCTATGCGTAACTGATTCTATGAATCAGTCGCATAGATAGAAACAGAGATACGACGTCGTATCCCTTTTGTGAATCTGGCCCTTTGTTTGCACTTTTTATATTTTCAAGGACAACCACCAGCATTGTATTGCACATTTATATATATGTATTATTAATTTTTTATTTTTCATGATATATGATATTTTTTATGATATTTATTTTTCATGATATATGATATTTTTTATGATATTTATTTCTCTTTATTTATTCACTTATTTATTTGGATTGGTAACAGACACTATCACGTGATAATTTAACCACTTAGGTGGATATATTGGTTTATTATTTAAGTACACTTATACTCATTTTACACTTAAGTAGGCGCCACCACCTGCTATTTTCACCCATTGCCTTTCTCCATCTAGGTGGAGTTTTTTCATGCAGGGGCTGCCACTCCAATATTTATTCATTTAGTTTATTCACAGCATCCCTTGTCACTTTAATTTAAATTGTCCGTAGCACAGATTCATTCCCCTTTTTATATCTTTATGGACCTTGCTTTGTGTACTGGTGGGCAGTCATGTTGGAACAGGAAGGAGCCATCCCCAAACTGTTCCCACAAGTTGGAAGTGTGAAATTGTCCAAAATGCTAATGCCTTAAGAGTTCCTTTCACTGGAACTAAGGGGCCAAGCCCAACCCCTGAAAAACAACCCCCACACCATAATCCCCCCTCCACCAAAATTATTTGGACCAGTGCACAAAGCAATGTCCAGAAAGACATGGATGAGCGAGTTTAGGGTGGAGGAACTTGACTGGTCTTCACAGAGTCCTGACCTCAGAGATGAGAAGAGATGAAGCTGTTATAGCTGCAAAGGGTGGGCCAACTCAATATTGAACCCTACGGACTAAGCCTGGGATGTCATTAAAGTTCATGTGCATTTAAAGGCAGGTGTCCCAATACTTTTGGTAATATAGTGTATCTTTGGTAAGCTCTACACATCAGAGCTGAATAACTCAACACCAAGTTCACTATATGGGCCCCTTATTTTGTATATGTTATGTTTATATTTGTACATGTTGATCATATCCCCTGTTAATCTCCTCTTCTCAAGAGAGAATAAATTCAGTTCCTCTGATCTTTCCTCATAGCTGAGCTCCTCCATGCCTCTTATCAGTTTGGTTGCCCTTCTCTGCACTCCAGTTCCCTGATATAAAGACTACACACGATACAATTATTGGCAGGGAATTGACTGTTGACAAACTGTTGTCCTAAAATCTGACAGAACCCTCCTTTTGACAATTGTTGTTCAACTTTTGGCCAACAAATGTTGGATGACAGGCGAGTACATTTTTGGCGGACAACAGTCACACAAAAGTCGAAAGTACAAACACCCAAATACAAAATTAGCAGAAGGCGCCCAAGGGGTGGCGCTCAAGAGCTGAAATTCCTCATAGTATATCACTACATTTGTGTTTGTGGCATGACGATTTGTGTAACGTTAGTATGCAAGACAAGATCCTGGCACACGCCCTTTTGACGAAAATCAGATGCTCGGTTGGCCAACAATCGTACCGTGTGTACGAGGCTTAGGCCCTGTACACACGGTCGGACAAAACCGATGAAAACGGACTGAAGTTCAGTTTCATCGGTCCAAACCGACCGTGTGTTGGCCCCATCGGTCAGTTATCCTTCGGTCCAAAAATTTAGAACTTGCTTTAAAATTCAACCGATGGACGCCTAACCGATAGGTCAAAACCGATGGTTAGTACGCAAAAGCATCGGTTCAAAACCCGCGCATGCTCAGAATCAAGTCGACGCATGCTTGGAAGCATTGAACTTTGTTTTTCTCTGCACGTCGTTGTGTTTTACGTCACCGCGTTGGACTCGATCGTTTTTTTAACTGATGGTGTGTAGGCACATCAGACCATCAGTCTGCTTCATCGGTCAACCGATGAGAACGGTCCTTCGGACCGTTCTCATCGGATGGACCTTAAAGGGGAGGTTCACCCTAAAAACGACTTTCTAGTATTACATTGGCCCCCCACATTACAATACAATTATGCCTATTATGTTTTTTTTTATGCTGTACACAGGGGAGGGCTGGCAGCCTTAGGCCTGGGGGGCAAGTCCAGTCACGTGGCCCATTGAACCACCGAATTGGCTCACCATCCATCTACACCACATTCCCCCGAGAGAGAGAGGGGGAGACTGCTCCATATTGTCCCCGAAAGAGAGAGACCATTTGACACTGCTTGCCCAGAGAGAGAGAGAGAGACTACTTGACACTGCCTGCACAGAGAGAGAGAGACCGCTTGACACTGCCTGCACAGAGAGAGAGAGAGAGACCGCTTGACACTGCCTGCACAGAGAGAGAGACCGCTTGACACTTCCTGCAGAGAGAGAGAGACCGCTTGACACTTCCTGCACAGAGAGAGAGACTGCTCCACATTGCCCGCAGTGCAAAGGGGTCACTCTCTGTGGGGGCAGTGCAAAGGGGTCACTGTCTGTGGGGTTGAAAGTTTTCCAACCATCAGAATACAGTGATCACTGCTGGCAGCTTTAGCAGCCAGCAGTGATTGCCAAAATAAAATAAAAAAAGACACGCTGGTTGTACTGAAGTCAATTGATAGATTGAATTCTCTACAACCACATTCTGCACATAGATAGATTGAACTTTCTGCTGAACCAGCAGAATTTCAATCTGTCTATGGTGGCCTAAGTCAACCAGCCTTTGGGTTTAATAATACCCTCAAATCTTGAGAAAGAAATGCTCCACTTGGGTGTAGAAATTCATTTTTTACTCCACCTTATTTCCAGAACTCTTAAGGTATTAGATGTGCAAACAATAAGGTGAGAGCACATCTAATACCTACTGAGAGTAATGGAAACCAGGTGGAGTTCAAAAGTGAACCATGCCATTACCTGGAGGAATTGGCATTTAGGGGGTTAAAACAGGCAGGGAGGAAATGTGATATCACCTTTTCAGTGAAGTGGCAGTGCCTGCTGCAAGTGAATACAAGTTTTTGGGCTCACACTGGGGTACTGCCAGTTTTCCACAGTCATAGTCCCCCAGGTTGCACATTTGTGCTGCATTTTCTGGAATTGCACCAAAGATGCAGCATTCAGGACATTTTGTGCACTTTCAGAACATGCAGTAAAAATGTGCAATCTCTATGGGAATAGGGGAAACATGCAGGAAGACAAACTGCAAGATACCAGTGTGAGCCCACATCATAACACCTGGGTAGTGTCTGTCACAGGCTGCTAGAAAAAAAAACGTTTTAGCTGCAGAGAGGGGGAGGGTGAAGAAGCTCACTTACTTTACTTGTATGGTCCCAGGAAACTCACTGCATTCGAGCCGACTGCTCAGATTGAACTTCCCGCCCACACATCTTCTTCCCAGTCAGCACACAGGCTGGCCATAGTGTGGGCGGGGAAAGAGAGAGCAGCCTCTGCCAGCCAATTGTGTGGAGGAGGGTGGGAGGGGCTGGGCTCTGTAACACAGACTGCCGGTGACTTGTCCTGAATGTTCCCCTATGGGGGAAGTTCCTCCACTCACTGCGCAGGCGCAAACTTTCTGACGGAAATCCCCGAACCTCGCCCGGCAGCCAGGCTCTTTCCTTAACATCCCCGTGGATTGGAGGATGTTAAAAAAAGAGCCAGGAGGCCGAGCGAGCGAAGCGAGCCGTCCGAGCGAAGCGAGGACGTGAGGCCGACTGGCCACTTTCCTCTAAGTCCACGTCGCCCTGGATGCCGGCCGCCGTTCGGGGATTTCCGTCAGCAAGTTTGCACCTGCGCAGTGCTTGACGGAACTTTCCCGATGGCTGGAACCAGCTCAGCGCATCAGTTCGCGCATGCGCTGGAACTTCCATGATACATGGAACCAGCACGTCAGATCACCGGCTGTGAGACAGAAGACATCGCTGCTCACAGTGCTGGATATAGCTGCCGCACTCAGCCAGCTCAAATACTGCGCATGTGCGGTCCTGAGCTGGCGACAAGGCAGCCTTTGCAGAGCATATCAGAGCAGCCCAGGGGGAAAACGCATCCTTGTCCCCTGGCCCAGTCCGCCCCTGGCTGTACATACCTTGGTACAGCTAATTCACCCGTGGCTTCCGGGTTGCGAGTCCCGCGGGAGTGGGCGTTCCTAACATGCTGGTGATTGACGTGATGACAAAAAACGAGCTCCCCCCGTCGCGTAATCTGCGTCACGATTGGCGAAAGGAGCCGAACGGCGAGTCGGCGCTATACTGCGCCTGCGCACACCGCCATTCGCCTCCTTTCGGCAATCGTGACGCAGCTTACGCGACGGGGGGGAGCTCGTTTTTGGTCATCACGTCAATCACCAGCATGTTAGGAACGCCCACTCCCGCGGGACTCGCAACCCGGAAGCCACGGGTGAATTAGCTGTACCAAGGTATGTACAGCATAAAAAAAAACATAATAGGCATAATTGTATTGTAATGTGGGGGGCCAATGTAATACTAGAAAGTCATTTTTAGGGTGAACCTCCCCTTTAAAGGGTTTGTAAAGGTATATTTTTTTCCCCTAAATAGCTTCCTTTACCTTAGTGAAGTCCTCCTTCATTTACCTCATCCTTCCATTTTGCTTTTAAATGTCCTTATTTCTTCTGAGAAATCCTCACGTCCTGTTCTTCTGTCTGTAACTCCACACTGTAATGGGAGGCTTTCTCCCTGGTGTGGAGTGTCGTGCTCGCCCCCTCCCTTTGACTACAGGGGAGTCAGGACGCTCTCTATGTTGCAGATAGAGAAAGGAGCTGTGTGTTAGTGGGCGTCCTGACTCTCCAGTAGTCCAAGGGAGGGGGAAAGCACGACACTCCACACCAGGGAGAAAGCCTTGCATTACTGTGTGGAGTTACAGACAGAAGAACAGGAAGTGAGGATTTCTCAGAAGAAATAAGGACATTTAAAAGCAAAATGGAAGGATGAGGTAAGTGAAGGAGGACTGCACTAAGGTAAAGGAAGCTATTTAGGAAAAAATAATTGTACCTTTACAACCTCATTAAGTCTGGGATGTCATTAAAGTTCATGTGCGTGTATAAAGACAGGTGTCCCAATACTTTTGGTAATAGTGTGAATTAGCTAAAGCGGAACCTAGTACTGTACTAGTAATCTCCACTATTAACAAGATTGTAGAATGTATAATGTGATCCACTGGAATACCCAAGAGTACAAGGGACAGATTTAGTGATTTCCGCATAGACTGAACTTATACCATATCTAAAGCCATCTCTACTGATCTCTGGGAATTGGTAAACTTTAAAAAAGAAAAAATCCGATAGTCAATGGTTTACTTGTTACTTATTTCCCAGCACATTCCGGTAAAAAGAACAAGTAACATTACAGGAGCTATCAAATGTCTGAGTGTAATCCCTCAGTAGCTGCTTTGGTACATTTTTTGGTGATGTAATACACGGTATCAGCTGACCCCAACAATGCTCAGGCGCTGTTAACACTCTGCCTTGGGGAGGGTTATGAGTGGGTCTGACTACACACAATCTTTCCCCGAGGTCTTCTGTTCGGAGACCTGCCAGAGCCTCCGACTATAACTCCAATGTGCTTGTATTGCAGTAGTGCTGAAATATGTTTCTTTCCAAATCATTAAAGGCTGGAATTTCAGAGCCGCGCTCCTGGGGAAAACACGCTTTTCTCCACTCCTATTTGTGAAAGTCTCAGCACACAAATATATATATATAAGCTCGGCTCCCAAAACTGCCCGCTTTTACGACATTATAAATATTTACTGTCTCACCGTATGCTGTCCTCAACTCATTTCTTCTACCCAACAATTATCATTTAGCGGGAAGTTGCTTGGGTTTACCAATTTTTTCGTTGGGTATTGCAATTTAGACAAGTACAAATGACCAAGAAAGCCTTTGCATTACGTAGACGGGTCCAGGCAAGGTTTTGCCTTTGCCAGGGGTGGAGTAACAACTAATGGGGCCCTCGGGCAATAGGAGATTATGGGGCTCCCGGGCAATAGGAGATTATGGGGCCCCTGAAAGACAGAATTCAGAGAGTAGTGGTTAATGATTCATACTCTGAATGGTCTAAGGTTATCAGTGGTGTACCCCAAGGTTCAGTGCTGGGACCCTTACTTTTTAATATCTTTATAAATGATATTGGGTCTGAGATCAAAAGTAACATTTCTGTCTTTGCAGTTGAGACCAAGCTATGCAGTGGAATAACGTCTTTACAGGATGTCTCCAATTTACAAGCCGACCTCAATGCTCTGTCTAATTGGGCGACTATGTAGCAGATGAGCTTTAATGCTGATAAATGTAAAGTTATGCACTTGGGGGGCTAAGAATATGCATCATACATACTAGGGGGAGTACAACTGGGGGGATCTGTAGTGGAGAAGGATCTGGGGGTTTTAGTTGATCATAAGCTCAATAATAACATGCAATGCCAAGCTGCGGTTTCCAAAGCGAGCAAAGTCCTTTCTTGTATTAAGAGAGGTATGGACTCCAGAGACAGAGATATAATTTTGCACCTGTACAAATCATTAGTAAGACCTCATCTGGAATATGCAGTTCAGTTTTGGGCCCCAGTTCTCAAAAAGGATATCGGAGAACTGGAGAAAGTGCAGAGAAGGGCAACCAAACTGATAAGAGGCATGGAGGAGCTCAGCTATGAGGAAAGATTAGAGGAACTGAATTTATTCACTATTGAGAAGAGGAGAATAAGGGGGGATATGATCTACATGTACAAATATATAAGAGGTCCATACAGTGAACTTGGTGTTGAGTTATTCACTTTACGGTCAACACTGAGGACAAGGAGGCACTCTTTACCTCTAGAGGAAAAGAGATTTCACCTCCAAATACGGAAAGGTTTCCTCACAGTAAGAGCTGTGATAATGTGGAACAGACTCCCTCTAGACGTGGTTCTGGCCAGCTCAGTAGATTGCTTTAAGAAAGGCCTGGATACTTTCCTAAATGTACAGAATATAACTGAGTACTAAGATTTGTAGGTAAAGTTGATCCAGGGTAAATCCGATTGCCTCTCGTGGGATCAGGAAGGAATTTTTTCCCCTGCTGTAGCAAATTGGATCATGCTCTGCTGGGGTTTTTTGCCTTCCTCTGGATCAACTGTGGGTATGGAGTTGGGTGTATGGCATTGTACTGTGTTTTTTATTTTGTTTGTTTGTTTATTTTTTTTGTGGTTGAACTGGATGGACTTGTGTCTTTTTTCAACCTGACTAACTATGTAACTATGTAAATATATATTGTAAGGGGTTAGCTCTGTAGCGGGGTGTGTGACCCCCTGGATAGGTTCACTACACACTGAATTTATACAGACAGGCAGTCGAAGATGGTTAAAAACAAAGATTTTGGTTTATTCTTCCATCTTGCTGGAAACAAGTGCAAGCATCCAAACAGCATTAACAAAATCAAACATAAAATAAACCCTGGCCACTTTGGGCGTCTACCTTCCACACAGGAACCTATCTATGGAGTCTGGCACAGCCTAGTGCTGGGCAGACACTGCTGGTCATACAGCAGAAAAAACAATAGTCTTTTGATTTTTATCACACAGAAAAATCGATCACCACCTCACCTCCTCAGAAGACTTTCTGTTACTGCTCTCCTTCACTCAGAAGGCCTCAGGATGCAGGAAGTTGTGGTAATCCTCTGGATTACTTATAGAGGCCTTAATTGCCTCATTCTGAACAGCTGAAGTCTTCCAACGCCCTTAAACCTTTTCTGGCTGCTTCTGCACGCGACGCCTAATAACAATTGGTGTATTGTCTGAACAAGGCAGAAATGTACCTCCCATCTGTGACAACACCCACAGATTTACCTGACTTCCTGTCACAATATATATATGCTCAAAGAATAAAGTGCTGTGACCACCACATGGCAAAAAAAAATAACCTTTTGGAATTTACAAATGCAGCAATTTAGAAATCGGATGAAAGGTTTATCACTGGGAAACACTTATTGATAGATAAGTAGTGCAATTTATATACAGCTATATAGATCAGACCGAAATGAGGGACAAATAAGGAGGAACGAGGGACAGAGGGACTTTATTCTGAAATTATAACTAAAGGAAAAACTTTTTTAAAGTTCTGGATAGAGTGGAAAGGGATTAGAATGCTTGTCAGGTTTAATTGCTGTCTGTGCCCCCGTTAGGGTGACCACATTTCCAAACTGACATTCAGACACACACACCCTCTCTCACCTTCCCCCCAAAAAATAAAGGGGGGCAGGGGGAAATGTAGTTTCGGGGGTTGATGTGGAATTTGGCGGCAGGTTATTTGTCAGGTGAATGTGCCACTTGCCACCAGATACAGTGCCACTTGCCACCCATAGCCTGCCACCAGATGCAGTGCTGCTGACACTCCCTCTGCATGAGCCAGGTGCGTAGAAGGAAAAGAGTGGCATCACTATCTGGAGAGTAAAGATCCCAGTCCCTGCTGCTTGCCACTGGGTACTGGAGAAGGAGGAGGTGTCGAGGTGGGTGGGGACAGCAGTGCTTCACTAGGCGCAAGCCTCACTCCCGGTCTCACTGTCTGAGAGTAAATTGTCACTGGTTGCAAGATGCCAGGCAGCGCTGGCCCTAGCAACCAGTTCCGCAAATGTAGTTATTAGTTAGTAGGGGGTGGCTGTGTCCTCTATTTCATTCCGGGACATTGTATTGTCCCAGAATGAAGGTGCCCGGGACCCAGGACAGTGTCAGGGAACCAACCGTGGAAGAGCTGTCAGATGTGCTCTTCACGGACCAGCAAGCGCAGTGCGCATGCGCGCGCAAATGCGTGCAACACGCGCAACGCGCATGCGCGCGCAAATGGGCAACAACTCTGCAAATCCTGTATTCTTCACTGTGCGCGCGTGTGCGCCAGTACGCACGCAATGCGGGCGGGACTCCTGGCGTCAGTGCCCTATTTAAAGACTTGCTGCAGCAGTTACCAACTGCTGCATGATCGTTAGCCTTTGTGTGTTCCTGACCCCCTGTTCCTGTGTTCCTGTTTACCCGTTGACGACCCGGCTTGCATGACCTGACTTCTCCAGTGTATGACCCCGGCTTGTCTTTCGGATTACTCTTATCCTGTTCCTGCCTGATTGTTCCAGTGTATGACCCCGGCTTGTCTTTCGGATTACCCTCATCCTGTTCCTGCCTGATTGTTCCAGTGTATGACCTCGGCTTGCCTTCTGACCTACTCCAACTACATCCAGCTTCCCGTGCATGACTTCCGGCTTGGCTCCTGACTCCGCCCCTGGGTTTTCCTGCGTACCTACCTGTCATGGACCTTGGAGTAATGGAGTGGTTACTGAGCTATATTGAGACATTTCCATTATGTGATAAGCCTGTTTAAAGCCTTTGTGATTATCAGGTGTGGGTGTCTTCTGTCGGAGACAGCCCGTCTGAAGATGTATGTGTTTATGCTAAGGGACTTTGTATTGTTCTAAAGGTCAGAAGCCTCCTGTCAGGAGCATTGAATTAGCATTCTATTGTCTAAAGCAATGTAACCTCTCAGAGGTAGTAATTAAATAGACCGGGTTATTGTGTACATTGATTACCCCCTGGGGCTTCTGTCTCAATACACAAGTCTTTCTATCCAAGCTATTGGAGAACCCTTTAGCCGCATAGCCGTAGATATTATAGGCCCACTGGCCCGCCCCAGTGCCACCGGGAAGAAGTATATTCTTACGGTGGTGGATTACGCCACCCGCTACCCGGAGGCCATTCCCTTATCCAATATCCAGGCAGATACAGTAGCAGATGCCTTACTGCGGGAATTCACTAGGGTAGGGTTTCCCCAGGAGATATTGTCCGATCAGGGTACCCAGTTCACAGCTGAGCTGACGCAACAGCTTTGGTGTCTCTGTGGAATTAAACCCCTCCAAAGCTCCCCCTACCACCCTCAGACTAATGGGCTGTGTTAGAGATTTAACGGGACCCTGAAGCAGCTGCTTCGGTCTTTCGTGGAGAGTAGGAAGGATTGGGAGAAATACCTTCCCCATCTACTGTTTGCATACAGAGAGGTACCCCAAGAGTCCACAGGGTTTTCCCCATTTGAGCTGTTATATGGGCGAAGGGTTAGGGGGCCCTTAGACTTAGTGAGGGCCCAGTGGGAGGGGGTAGAGGATCCGGAAGGCCTCCCCATCCTTAGTTATGTCTTGGAACTCAGGGAGCGACTGCGGCACCTTACTGATCTAGTCCATGAGAATATGCAATCGGCCCAGAATCAGCAGAAGGTTTGGTATGATCGGGCTGCGCGAAATCACACCTTTTATATCGGACAGAAAGTCCTGGTACTAAAACCCCTGAAGCAAAATAAATTACAGGCCTCCTGGCAGGGTCCCTATCAGGTGGTAAAACAGCTGTGCGATACCACCTACGTGGTTGCCAGCTGTGCCGACACAAAAATCAAGACGACGTTCCTCATTAATATGATGAAGGCCTTTAATGAAAGGGCGGAGGCAGTAGCCGCCATATGCGCTCCACCCACCGGGGACTCTGAATATCTACCGATGCTGGAGCTTCCCGAAATCAGTAACTGTTCCGGGGGGGTGGAGGATATACGGCTAGGAGATGGATTAGGATCCCAAAAACGAGAACAGGCCAGAGAATTACTCCAGGACCGACAAGAGATGTTCTCGGCACTCCCTGGGTACACTCACATAGCTGTGCACAAGGTAGAGACTCCTGGGCAGAAGCCTCTGAGACAGCCAGCCTATAGGATTCCCGGAGCAGTGCAAGAAGGGATGAGAGCGGAGATTAGGGAAATGCTTGAGTTAGGGGTGATCGAACCCTCAGCAAGCCCCTGGGCGTCCCCTGTAGTATTAGTCCCAAAACGGGATGGCACAACCCGATTTTGTGTGGACTATAGGCGACTGAATGACTGTACTGTGACAGATGCCTACCCTATGCCCCGAGTGGACGAATTGCTGGACAAAATAGCTCAGGGACAGTATCTGACGACTATTGACTTGTGTAAGGGCTACTGGCAGATTCCCTTGGACGCGGAAGCAATTCCGAAGTCGGCCTTCATCACCCCGTTTGTCCTTTACCAGTTTCTGGTGATGCCATTTGGGATGAAGAATGCTCCGGCTACCTTCCAGTGGATGATAGATGAACTCCTCGATGGTCTGCAAGATTTTGCATGTGCCTATCTTGACGACATCGCAATCTATAGCCAGACCTGGGAGGAACATCTTAGACACCTGGGAATAGTGCTGGATAGGATCCGAGCCGCAAACCTGACCCTCAAGCCAGACAAATGTAACATCGGGATGTCTGAAGTGCAATATCTGGGACATAGAGTGGGATGTGGGAAGCAGAGGCCAGAACCTGCAAAAATAGAGGCCGTCCTAAATTGGCCGGTTCCCAGAACCAAGACCCAGGTACTTGCATTTTTAGGGACAGCAGGGTACTACAGGAAGTTTGTACCCCACTATAGTGACATAGCCAAACTCCTAACGGACCTGACCAAAAAGACTCTCCCTAAACAGGTCCTGTGGTCCCCGGAGTGCGAGACAGCATTTCATCAGTTAAAAACCGCCCTAACGCAAGCTCCCATACTGGCGGCACCTGATACTAACAAACGCTTTGTCGTCCATACAGATGCCTCCATGTTCGGACTGGGAGCTGTACTAAGCCAAGTTGGTGATGACGGGAAAGAGCACCCGGTGGCGTATCTCAGCCGCAAGTTGTTACCCCGGGAAGTTGGATATGCTGCTGTGGAAAAGGAGTGTTTGGCCTTAGTCTGAGCATTAAAGAAATTGCAGCCCTACGTGTATGGACGCTCTTTTACCATCATGACGGACCACAATCCTTTAATATGGCTTAACCGCGTGGCGGGAGAGAACGGGCGATTACTACGGTGGAGCCTGGCTTTGCAACCGTACAATTTCACCATACAATATCGGCCAGGGCCTCAAAATGGGAATGCGGATAGTTTATCCCGGCAGACAGTCCTGGAACCTTAAGGCTACTTTTCCAACATCCTCGAGTTGACCCGTTTGGGTCCCACTGCGGCTGTTGGACTGTTTCCCAGGGGAAGTAATGTCATGGACCTTGGAGTAATGGAGTGGTTACTGAGCTATATTGAGACATTTCCATTATGTGATAAGCCTGTTTAAAGCCTTTGTGATTATCAGGTGTGGGTGTCTTCTGAAGATGTATGTGTTTATGCTAAGGGACTTTGTATTGTTCTAAAGGTCAGAAGCCTCCTGTCAGGAGCATTGATTTAGCATTCTATTGTCTAAAGCAATGTAACCTCTCAGAGGTAGTAATTAAGTAGACCGGGTTATTGTGTACATTGATTACCCCCTGGGGCTTCTGTCTCAATACACAAGTCTTTCTATCCAAGCTATTGGAACAATCCCTGTTGACTATTTCAAGTCCTCATTTGCATGGTCAAGGAGGACCTGAGTGAAGACTGCATACTTTACAATTGACCAATGGGAAAGCGGTTGTTGGGGGTGGGATGTACCAAATTCTGTATAAAAGTGTGCTGTGTACTTGAAAATAAAGAGTCCTGTTTGAACTTACATACAGCCTGCCTGGTGTTTGTTCTTAATGGGTCTGAACGGCACATAGCTGTAGTTCGGACCCCGGAACCTTGGATGACTGGACCATCAGACGCTGCAATCTGCAAGCTGACTCACTGGTAGCAGAGGAGTGTCGGGAGAGCAGAACCGGGCGAGAAAGGATCTCGTCACACTTCCTCATCTGGTACTTCCGTGGTACCCCTGCCTAACTACGTCTCCTGGTGGATAGCTGAGCTTCTACACCTTCTCAGCAAGTCGCAGCTGGCAACCCCTGCATCTCCGGGCACAGCACCCCCTGTCTCACCTCCGGGGGGTGTTCTGCACTCAGTCGCAAGGGAAGCCCTCTCAGCACTTCGACCTCTAGTAAGGTACGTGACAGTATCATGCAGCCAGAAGTTTCAGAGGCCGACGGAGGTGCTTCCCCACTTGGGACTTTGTGCCAGCAGGTCGCAGCCCTTACACAAACAGTGACGTGCCTACAGGACCGCTACTTCCAGCTTGAAAGCGACCCTCCGAATCAAACGATGTTCCCTCCTCCGGAGCCCCGTGTACCCACTCCTGAACGTTTCTCAGGTGACCGAAAGAAATTCAGAGCGTTCAAAGTCTCCTGCATCCTGTACCTGACCCTGCAGCCAAGGACTTTTGCCTTAGAAACTGTTAAAGTGGGGTTCGTTATCACTCTGCTGTCTGTCTGCTGTCTGTCTGTTCCATCAGTTATTGGAACTAAAAGACCCCGCCATCAACACTTTGGACTCCTTCTTTAAAGCTATGGCCACCTTATACGATGATCCTCTACGTCCGGCCACCGCGGAGGCAGCTCTCCATGCTCTACGACAAGGACAGCGCCCTGTAGAGGACTATACGGTGGACTTCCGTAACTGGCCTGCAGACACGGGATGGAACGAGGCCGCCCTCAAGCATCAATTCCGCCTGGGCTTGTCTGAACTTATTAAGGACGAACTGGCACGAGTAGAGGCTCCTGCCACCCTGGAGGGGCTCATTCAACTCGCCATTCAACTTGACAGGCGCCTGCGGGAGCGTCTGTCTGAGCGTGCCTGCTGGCCCTCTCACTATCAGTCTACGGCTCCAGACACTCACGCGCCCTCCTCTTCGGCCACGTTCAATAGGAGGCCTATACAGGTTGGCATGGTTCGCCCTGCCCTGACCCCCAATGAAAGACTTCATCGCCGGCAGGCGAATCTTTGTTTTTACTGCGGAGAGGCCGGACATCTTCGTTCCAACTGTCCAATCCGACCCTGTAGATCTTCCCCCCGCAACCTGCTGCATCTCCAAATTCCGAACCCCTCCTCAACTCACCTGGTTCTCCATGTCACATTACAGTTGGCAAGTGGGGAGGTCAGATTCCCAGCAATCATCGATTCCGGGGCTTGTAGTTGCTTTTTGGACATTTCCATTGCTAAAGACTACCAAATTCCTCTGCGGAACAAGACACATAAACTTGAGATTCATTTAGCTGATGGATCTCCACCTTGTTCAGGGCCTGTTACCCAAGAGACTAACCCTATATTCACCTCAACTGATTCTGGTCATCAAGAGTTCCTCTGTCTTGATGTTATCTGTTCACCGATGTTTCCTGTGATCCTGGGACTCCCTTGGCTACGGGCACATAGCCCACAGATAGACTGGAGCACAGGGAGTATCTCCTTCAAATCAAGTTACTGCCGCCAGCACTGCATGAGGCCCGAGCTTATAGTTCATCCCAGTTGTCTCACTGTCCAGCCAGTCTCCACTTCTAACCCAGATGTTCCATCAGTCTATCATGATTTTCTAGATGTCTTCGACAAAAAAAAGGCCGATACGTTACCACCCCATCGTCCTTACGACTGCCCTATTGAGTTGTTGCCTGGTGCAGAAATCCCCTTTGGGCGAATATTCCCACTTTCAGAGACTGAGCTCGAGACCTTGCGTCAATATATTGACGAAAACCTAGAAAAGAAGTTCATCCGCCCATCTTCCTCTCCAGCCGGTGCCGGGATCTTCTTCGTGGAGAAAAAAGATCACACCCTCAGGCCCTGTGTGGATTACAGGGAACTCAATAAAATCACCATCAAGAATCGCTACCCTCTACCTCTCATCCCCGAACTTTTTCAAAGATTCCGTACTGCACGAGTCTTTACGAAACTAGATCTTCGAGGTGCCTATAACCTTGTGCGCATCCGGGAAGGGGACGAATGGAAGACTGCCTTTAGAACCCGTTTTGGACACTTCGAATATCTCGTTATGCCTTTTGGCCTATGTAATGCCCCGGCGACGTCTCAACATTTCGTGAACAACATCTTTAGAGAGTTCCTAGATTACTTTGTTATTGTTTACTTAGATGACATTCTTATTTTTTATGCTACCTTGGAATTACACAGAACCCATGTCCGGAAGGTACTAGCCACATTAAGGTTGCACGGGCTCTATGCAAAAGCGGAAAAGTGCGAGTTTGAAAAATCTTCCATACAGTTCCTGGGTCTAATCATTTCCACATCTGGAGTCTCCATGGATCCTCAGAAAGTGTCCGCTATTTTGGAATGGTCAGCGCCTACTGATAAGAAGGGCATCCAAAGGTTCATCGGGTTTGCAAACTTCTATAGGAGGTTTATTAAAGACTTTTCTGGCATCATTGCCCCCATTACCCAGCAGACCCGCCAGCATACCCGTTTTCAGTGGACCCAGGAGGCCCAGGAGGCTTTTAGTAAACTAAAGACTCTGTTCACCTCAGCTCCCATCTTACGACACCCGGATCCAACGCTACCTTATGTCCTCGAGGTCGACGCATCAGAAGTTGCCGTAGGGGCCGTCCTGTCTCAACGACAGGGCCCTAAAGCTTTGTTACATCCAATAGCCTTTTTCTCCCGAAAATTGAGCCAGCCGGAAGAGAACTATGACGTGGGGGACCGGGAGTTACTGGCAATAAAGACTGCTTTAGAGGAGTGGCGGTATCTCCTGGAAGGTGCTGCTCATCCCATCATGGTATTCACAGACCATAAGAATCTCGAGTACCTCAGATCTGCCAAGAGATTAAGACCACGGCAAGCCAGATGGGCTTTATTCTTTTCAAGATTTAATTTTCATCTTACCTATCGCCCGGGGTCCAAGAATGGTAAAGCAGATGCCCTTTCACGCATGTTCCCAGAAACTCCAGAGACTGTCGTTCCTAGCACAAATCCTGTCCCCCCAGAATTTGTTGTTGATTCAGCCCGACCTAAGGTCAGCTCTAAAACAAGCCTCTGCTCAATGTCCTGAATCCGAGAGTTCTGCATTCAGAAAACAAGAAGGGCTCCTGTGGCACGGAAATAAGATTTTTGTACCTGAGGGAGCCAGACTTCAGCTTCTCAAGACCCTTCATGAACACCAGCTTGCGGGTCATTTTGGGGTCCATAAGACTTCTGAGTTGATTCAGCGATCCTATTGGTGGCCGGACCTGAGGAAGGATTGCAAGGACTTTGTAAGTTCCTGTACAGTTTGTGCCAGAAGTAAAGGAAGCCGCACGCAAGCCTGGGGTCTGTTAAGACCGCTACCTGTCCCTGACCATCCATGGAAAGCGATATCTATGGATTTCATAGTGGAATTACCCCCCTCTGAAGGATTTACCACGATCCTGGTGGTGGTCGACCGGCTAACGAAGATGGCCCATACATTTATCAAGGAGATTGTGAGATTGCATGGCCTGCCCAGTAGTATTGTATCCGACAGAGGGGTGCAATTTACCTCAAGATTTTGGAAGGCTCTCTGTAAAGCCTTGAACATCGAAATCTGCTTGTCATCCGCTTATCATCCACAAAGTAATGGCCAAACAGAGAGAACCAATCAAACACTAGAGCAATATCTCTGCTGTTTTTCCACCTCCTCTCAGGACAATTGGGTAGCCCTACTTCCATGTGCCAAATTTGCATACAATAATTCGGTACACTCCACCACTAACCAGTCTCCATTTTGGGCAAATTACGGCTTTCATCCGTCCTTTTTGCCCAATACCGTTCCTGAAGCAACGGTGCCTGCTGTACAAGACAGATTAACCTTTCTCCAAGACAATTTACAGATTCTTCGAGAAACTATGCAAAGATCCCAGGAGGACTATAAAAAATACTATGACAGAAGGAGGAAGGAGAGTCCGACTTTGGAAGTAGGAGACAAGGTTTGGCTTTCCACTTTGAACCTTAAACTGTCCTGCCCATCCCGGAAACTGGGTCCTAGGTTCATTGGTCCTTTCGAAATTAAGAAAAAATTTATCCTGTGGCCTTCGAATTATCCCTGCCAAATACCTACAAGATTCATCCAGTCTTTCACGTCTCACTTCTCAAACCAACCATTACCGGTTCCTTTCCTGGAAGAGAAGACCCACCTCTGCCTCCAGTTACAGTGGGTGAGGACACAGAATTCGAAGTGGAAGCCATTTTGGATAGTCGAAAGAGAGGTAGACAAATTCAATATTTAGTAAAATGGAAGGGCTACTCTCTCGAGGAAAGCTCTTGGGAACCTGCAAAGGATGTTCATGCCCCTAAACTGTTGGCTGAATTCTTCAGGAAGTATCCAGAAAAGCAAGTACGTCTGGGCATCCGGAGGCTGCCCCTGAGGGGGGGGCACTGTCAGGGAACCAACCGTGCAAGAGCTGTCAGACGTGCTCTTCACGGACCAGCAAGCGCAGTGCGCATGCGCACAAACGGGCAACAACTCTGCAAATCCTGTATTCTTCACTGCGCGCGCGTGTGCGCCAGTACGCACGCAATGCGGGCGGGACTCCTGGCGTCAGTGCCCTATTTAAAGACTTGCTGCAGCAGTTACCAACTGCTGCATGATCGTTAGCCTTTGTGTGTTCCTGAGCCCTTGTTCCTGTGTTCCTGTTTACCTGTTGACGACCCGGCTTGCATGACCTGACTTCTCCAGTGTATGACCCCGGCTTGTCTTTCGGATTACTCTTATCCTGTTCCTGCCTGATTGTTCCAGTGTATGACCCCGGCTTGTCTTTCGGATTACCCTCATCCTGTTCCTGCCTGATTGTTCCAGACCTCGGCTTGCCTTCTGACCTACTCCAACTACATCCAGCTTCCCGTGCATGACTTCCGGCTTGGCTCTTGACTCCGCCCCTGGGTTTTCCTGCGTACCTACCTCATCTGATACTTCCGTGGTACCCCTGCCTAACTACGTCTCCTGGTGGATAGCTGAGCTTCTACACCTTCTCAGCAAGTCGCAGCTGGCAACCCCTGCATCTCCGGGCACAGCACCCCCTGTCTCACCTCCAGGGGGTGTTCTGCACTCAGTCGCAAGGGAAGCCCTCTCAGCACTTCGGCCTCTGGTAAGGTACGTGACAGACAGACATGTCAATTGCGGGACAGTCCTGGGCAATCCGGGACACGTGGGCACTCTAGCCCCCATTAGGGGTATTCACCATTACCATTATTATTGAAAGTGAAAGTAAAAGAAACATCCCAAATTTCAGGTTGTCCCCAGAAAGGTAATAAAGGGTAAATCTTAAAATGGGCACACTAGTTCTGGTGACTTGGGGGGTCCCAAAGGAATTTAATTTGTAGGGGTTTCCTCTCACTTCCTGTTTGGCTATGGGACAAGAAGTGAAGGGAAATCTCTGCGATGGGACACAGATGGTGAAAAAAAAATCTGTCATGCCTCGTACACATGACCAGTTTTCCCATCGGGAAATACACACGGCCGGGTTTCCCGACCAAAGCTCTCATGGCCGTTTTCCTGCCAGGAAAACCTATCTTGTGTAAAAAGCATCAGTGGTTAAAACCCTCCCTTGCTCTATTCAAAAGAGAAAAAAAAGTTTTGTCTATAGTTCTACTTGAAGGAGGGACAATCCTTCGAAATCAGGGACAGTTGGGAGCTATGCAGGAACTCATCAACATGAATCCTGATCAGTTCTTTGACCCGTATAACAGGCACCTGAGGGAACATATGGAGTTAGGGTTGCCACCTCATCCCTTTAAACCCAAACACATATTAATTACACAGGTTCTGTGGCTGAATAAGGTGGTAATAAAACTCACTTAGCACCTTATCTGCATTAAATTAGCCTCAAAACCTGTGCAATTAGCCACTTCAACCCCGGAAGAATTGGCTGCCCAATGATCGGGCCATTTTTTGCAATTCGGCTCTGCGTTGTTTTTAACTGACAATTGTTCGGTCGTGCGACGCTGCACCCAAACAAAAATTACATCTTTTTTTTCCCCAAAAATAGAGCTTTCTTTTGGTGGTATTTGATCACCTCTGCGGTTGAATTTTTTTCCGCTATAATCAAAAAAAGACCAACAATTTTGAAAAAAAAAGCAATATGTTTTACTTTTTGCTATAATAAATATCCCCCAAAAAAATATATAATTTTTTTTTCCTAAGTCCAGGGCCATATGTATTCTTCTACATATTTTTGTTAAAAAAAATCGCAATAAGAGTATATTGATTTGTTTGTGCAAAATTTATACGCCCAGATCCACAAAGAAATTACGCCGGCGTATCTATTGATACGCCGTGCAATTTCTACAATCCCCCGTCGTATCTTTGTTTTGTATCCACAAAACAAGATACGACTGAATGTGAGCTCGATCCGACTGGCGTACGTCTTAGTACGCCGTCGGATCTTAGGTGCATATTTACGCTGGCCACTAGGTGGCGCTTCCGTTTATTTCTGCGTAGAATATGCAAATGAGCTAGATACGGCGATCCACACACGTACGTCCGGCGCATTTTTTTACGTCGTTTCCATAAGGCTTTTTTTCAGCGTAATGTCACCCCTGCTCTATGAGCCATACGCAATGTTAAGTATGGACTTCGGGCCAGCGTCGAATTTTTCATCGTTTGCGTAAAACGTTTGCGAATAGGGCTTTGCGTAGAATTACGTTCACGTCGAAAGCATTGGCTTGTTGCGGGTTAATTTGGAGCATGCGAACTGGGACACCCCCACGGACGGCGTGTGCGCCGTTAAAAAAAACGTCATTTACGTGGGGTCAAGTAGAATTAACATAAAACACGCCCACATCTTTGTCATTTGAATTCCGCGCCCTTATGCCAACACATTTACGCTATGCCGCCGTAACTTTAGACGCAAATGCTTTGTGAATACAGCACTTGCCTCTCAAAGTAGCGGCGGCATAGCGTAACTACGATACGTTACGCCTGCTTAAAATTACAACGATCTACGTGGATCTGGCCCATAGCGACTACAAAATAGGGGATAGTTTTATGGCATTTTTATTCAAATTTTTTTTTTTACTAGTAATTTCAGCAATCTGCGATTTTTATCGTGACTGTGATATTGCGGCGGACACATCGGACTCTTTTGACACTATTTTGGGACCATTGACATTTATATAGCGATCAGTGCTATAAAAATGTACTGATTACTGTGTAAATAACCACTAGGGGGCGAGGAAGGGGTTAAGTGTGTCCTAGGGAATGATTCTGAAGCCTCATACATACTCTCGGATTTACAACTGACTTTTTCATGGATTTTGCTCTGAAGGGCGTTGTCCATGAACTTGGTATGCATACACATACGAACGTAGTGACGTAATAGACATACAACATGTTTTTTTTGTTCTTTACCGCCACCCTTGGGGCAACTTCTGCTATTATTGTCTGATCTTTAGCATTGGTTCTGAGCATGCGTGTTTGGACTTTTGACTTGTGTACACAGGATCGGATTAGTCAACGTAGGACATTTGTTGCCAGAGAGTTTGTCTGTTCTCACAGCGTACATTTGTCCAATGGAAAAGCGAAAAAGTTTGGAGCGTACACATGGTCGGATTGTCTGCAAAAACAGGTCCGTCTGAGGTTTGTTGTCAAAAAGTCAGATCGTGTGTACGGGCCTTAACTGTGGGAGGGATGGGCTACAAGTGACACAACAGTGATCACTGCTCCCGATGACAGGGAGCAGTAGATCTCTGTCCTGTCACTAGGAAATGCCTTGTTTACATAGGCATCTCCTCGTTCTGCAGCTTTGTGACACGATCGTGGCACACCGGCGAACATCGAGTCCGCGGGTCCCGCGGCACAGTCACGGAGTTTGTGGCGGCGCGTGCACGCCCACTAGGCGGCAGATTCAAAGCAACGTACAGGTACGTGGCTTTGCCTGCCCGTTCCATTCTGCCAACGTTTATCTACGTTAGGCAGTCAGCAAGTGGTTAATATGTGTTTGGGTTTAAAGGGATGAGGTGGCAACCCTATATGGAGTCTCTAATTTAGTCTGGAGACTGTATATACTCGAGTATAAGCCGAGTTTTTCAGCACTTTTTTTGTGCTGAAAATGCCCCCCTCAGCTTATACTCGAGTCACCTTTTTGCGCCTGATCTCCCAGACTTTGGGGACCCGGTACTGGCCGGCCATAGATTCCCTGGACCCCAAACTTGGCACGCATATAGCCCCACTCTACAAGTGTGCAAAGTTTGTTGTTCGGGGGACTTGAGCACCGATTTTTGGGGAGCACTGATTTTTCAATGTCGGCACCCCTTCCATAGACTCCCATGTTAAACGGTCATTTCTCCGGTAAATTTGGGGACCCGGTACCGGCTGGCTGTAGGTCCCCTGGGCCCGAAACTTGGCACACATTTAGCCCCAGTTCTCCTTTACAAGTGTACAAAGTTTGTATGGGGGACCTACGGCCGGGGAGCACCGATTTTTCAAACCCGGGCACCCCTTCTATAGACTCCCATGTTAAATGTAAGTCTAGTCATGGACACAGTGAGGCATGGGCACATTGAGGCATTGGCACAGTGAGGCATGGGAACAGTAAGGCCTCATAGATCCGGTCGTGTGTAGGCCCGAGCGGACAATTTTCAGAGGACATTTGTCCAGCTGACGGATTCCCAGCGGATAAAAATGTTGTAGCATGCTACAAAATCTATCCGCTGGCGACGGCGCGACACGTGACCGCGGATGTTTTCCGCGCGGATTTTGATTCGATGGTGTGTACAAGCCATCGGATCAAAATCCGGAGGGGAAATGTCAGATGAAAACGGTCCGGCGGACCGTTTCCATCGGATAACCCCTCGTCTGTACGAGGCCTAAGGCATGGACACAGTGAGGCATGGACACAGTGAGGCATGGACACAGTGAGGCATGCACATGGACACAGTGAGGCAAAGTGAGGCACAGTGAGGCATGCAGATGGACACCCTAGGCGTATACTCGAGTCAATATGTTTTCCCAGTTTTTTTGTGGTAAAATTAGGTGCCTCGGCTTAAATTTGGGTCGGCTTATACTCAAGTATATACGGTACTTACAATATCAGTGTTGTCTGGATCGACTAAAAAAATATAAAATTTCGGAGAAGGATTACATTTTTCAGTTCTTGCCAGCAGATATAGTTTAACCCAAATGGCACTGCTACAGGTTGCTAGGTTTTGGCCTCAGAGGTGCTATAATCAGAAGAACAGAGGAACAACAAAGAAACCTTGATTCATTAGGTGCCGACTCATAAGCCATGATCAAAATGCATTTGCTTCTCATGGTAGAGTGCAGGTCTTTTTTGGCATATAATTCCTGTGAGTACATGTCAAAAGCAAGGCTGACTGAGAGGTGATCATAAAAATGAGAAAGCCCTTATTGCACCATTAAGTTAAAGTTTTATCTTCCATTGTCTTCAAGAGAAGTCATTATTACTAGAATGGGCATTAGGTCACCGCGAGAACAGACGCCGGTTTTATCTGACACTGCAACATTGCAGAATTGACAGCTTTGGCCTACTGAACTCTTGGTACGGCTTTAAAATGTCTCAGCAATCAAGGATGAGTTTGAGAGTTGACGAAACGCTCATTTATTCATGTAGAAAATTAGGTCTTTCTCAAAGTTCACGTCTCTTGTCAAGCATGCAGTGGATGAGCCCTATGACTGCACCATAATGCCACATGAAACACAAACTCTTTAAAAGATCATTTCACTTTTTCCCATTATACTCCTGTCCATGCTTGTTTCATTGGGTGGGTTTGGAAGCTCTTTTCTCTTCCAAAGTAGAGTTTTACCTTTCAGTACATTTTTAAGAATGCATGCAGCATTAACGCAATATGAATCTTGACAATCTAATAGTTTCTCTCTTTTGTTTCAATAATGATGATATATTTCACCATCATTGTGTGTCTAAACCCAAGGACTAAATGTTAAAGTGATAATAAACCCAAAAAAGCAAATATTTATCATATTGCAGCTTACCAATTCGTATATGTGATGGCTGCATAGTTAACCTTTTTCGGCTTTCTTTCTTCTATTTTTGATCTGGTGATCCAGACAGTAAGTCCTTTGTTGTTTGTTTTTTTTTAGGAACAAGCTGTCCTGAAAATGTATCAGTTAAGAATGTTGAGATAAACTATTTACTAGTGACAGGGGTGCTTAAAAGTGTAGCACCCTCTAGCTAGTGAGTTAGTGTAAATGGCCCAGATTCACAAAGCACTTACGCCAACGTATCTCGAGATACGAATCGTAAGTGTAACTATGCGTCGTCGTATCTGTGCGCCGTGCCCACAAAACTCCTGAAAATAGGCTTCCTACGACCTTCCTAGGCCGTCGTATCGTGGGCGCATAGTTACCCTGGACGCATTTGCCGCTCCCATAGATTTTTTATGCACATATGCAAATGAGGGAGATACGCCGATTCACAAACGTAGTTGAGCCCGGCGCATCATATACGCAGTTTGCGCAAGACTTACGTCCGGCGTAAAGTTATTCCCCATATAGGAGGCGCAACTCATGCAAAGGTATGGACCAGGGAACAGCCGTCGTATTTTACGTTGTTTACGTAGTAGTACTTGAATAGGGCTGGGCGTAGGTTACGTTCACGTCGTAGGCAGTGATTCGACGTATCTTAGTAGTTTCGACGTGATTCTGCGCATGCGCACTGGGTTGCGTCCACGGGACGGCGCATGCGCCGTACGTTATTCGTTATTTGTATCTTTATGACACTCAGTATATCATTTACATGGGGTCACGCCTCAATAGCATGGCTCACGCCCACTTCCACCTACGCTGGCTTACGCAGAGGAAACCCAGCGTAGATTTGGGGGCGAGTGCTTTGTGAATACTATGCTTGGCACTCTGCCCTACGCTGGTGTAGCCTAAAAAAGATACCCTACGCTGGCATAAATATGCGCCAATGTATGTGAATCCGGGCCAATAGGTTTAGTTAGAGTAGGCAAATTGGCTTGGCTGAGAGCCAGGGCTGGGTTGAATCTGGGTCAAGGATTACTGACCCAGGGAGGCTGGGTGACTCATTGAGATAGCTCTTCCGGTGCCTCCCCCTGTTTTCTTGAACCTTGGAGAAGCTTCTAGATGTTGTGGGTGGAGGCTAGGAGGGGCTGTTTGAAATATTTATGAGGGCCCCAACCAATCTTTAACAAATAGGCTGGCAGGAGGCAGGCCACATCATAAATAGGCATGAGTCATGCCAGCAGGGGCAGTCGGTGGAAGAAGGAGATGGAGTGGTGAGGAGGCTGTTGGTGGCCCTTGAGGGTGCCCCCTAGTCTGGGGGGTGACCTCAGGCCAGCGGCTTGTGTGCTGGAAAGATCCCCCACAACACAAGGAGAATCTGGAAGCAAGGAGAGAGGACAGCGGGAGAAAGTCAGCACATCCGGGAAATCTCCTGAGAATCCGTTTAGTGGGCTGGTGAGTGTCAGTCTGGTGGACTGTAGGAGAAGTTAGCCTGGAGGGCTAGTGGATAGGGCAGCTGCAGCTAGGTATTTTTGGTAGTGCCTGAGGAGGTGGTGCTGGGATCAGTGACCAAAGAAAGGAAGTGTAAGCTGTGTCACCCTGTCTGCTTTCAAGTATAGGGGCTGTAATTCTCTGCCTATAATGGGCCTTTGCTGCAAAACTACTACTGGGTGACATAGCAAGCAAGAGTGTGCTGGAGGAAGAAGTGGAGCTTTATATAGGACTGTATATAGGAGAAGTTGTCTCTGAAGTTTGTTTGAAGTCAAGTGGGCATCCCATAATTTCCAACCCCTATTAACCCCTTAACGCCAGCCGCACGACTATATATGTCCGCAAAATGGCACGGACAGGCAGATGGGCGTATATATACGTCCCTGCCTTCTAGCGGGTGGGGGGTCCGATCGGGACCCCCCCTGCTGCGTGCGGCGGGAGGATTCCCTCGGGGAGAGATCCGGGACGACGGCGCGGCTATTCGTTTATAGCCGCTCCGTCGCAATCGCTCCCCGGAGCTGAAGAACGGGGAGAGCCGTATGTAAACACGGGTTCCCCCGTGCTTCACTGTGGCGGCGTATCGATCGAGTGATCATTTTCATAAGGGAGACTCGATCGATGACGTCAGTCCTACAGCCACACCCCCCTACAGTTGTAAACACACACTAGGTGAACCCTAACTCCTACAGCGCCCCCTGTGGTTAACTCCCAAACTGCAACTGTCATTTTCACAATAAACAATGCAATTTAAATGCATTTTTTGCTGTGAAAATGACAATGGTCCCAAAAATGTGTCAAAATTGAGTGTCCGCCATAATGTCGCAGTCACGAAAAAAATCGCTGATCGCCGCCATTAGTAGTAAAAAAAAAAAAATTAATAAAAATGCAATAAAACTATCCCCTATTTTGTAAACGCTATAAATTGTGCGCAAACCAATCGATAAACGCTTATTGCGATTTTTTTTTAACAAAAATAGGTAGAAGAATACGTATCGGCCTAAACTGAGGAAAAAAAATGTTTTATATATGTTTTGGGGGATATTTATTATAACAAAAAGTAAAAAGTATTGCATTTTTTTCAAAATTGTCGCTCTATTTTTGTTTATAGCGCAAAAAAAAAAAAAACGCAGAGGTGATCAAATACCACCAAAAGAAAGCTCTATTTGTGGGGGAAAAAAGGACGCCAATTTTGTTTGGGAGCCACGTCGCACGACCGCGCAATTGTCTGTTAAAGCAACGCAATGCCGAATCGCAAAACCTGGCCTGGGCATTTAGGAATGGTCCGGGGCTTAAGTGGTCACAGTGCATATCCATCAATAAAACAAAAAACAAAACAAAGCCATGGACTGTTCTCTGACTCTGGAGTGATTGTGGAAAATTGGTGTGCCTGACTTAGGGGGTGCGCTACACAATGATCAGCTTTTATCCATTCATGTAAAACCTGTATCCAAAAAAAAAAAAAAACAGTTGCTGTAACTGCTTGTGAAAGGGCAAGTTCAGACCAGAATGTAGTGTGGGAAAACATGTTCCAATTTCCTGCACCAAGTTCAAACTGCAGCGGGTGTGAATCTTAAAGTTATTCGAAATGTTCCTTTTTCTACCTAAAATACTAAACAATGGTTCTGCACAGAGCAGCCTCGATCCTCCTCTTCTCGGGTCCCCAGCCAGTAATTCTAGCTCCTCCCCCTTTCAGAGTGCCCCCAGAGCAAGTTGCTTGCTGTGGGGGCACTGGTACAAGCTTGCTTTCAAGCTGCCACTGTGTGTCTATGGGACAAACAGAGCGTGGCTCAGTCCCGCCCCCAGATCCCTCCACACTGGCTGTAATTGGCTCCCGCTGCTGTGTCTTAGCCAATGATGAGGAAGAGACCGGAGAGAGCCTCAGCTCTTATGCACATTGCTAGATCGGGATCGGGCTCAGGTAACTATTAGGGGGGCAGGAAATGCATGAAGGAAAAAAAAACCTTCACCCGTTACAACAACTTTAGCTTAATGATACCCTAAACTCAGGTAGCAAACACAGTGAGTCTGCCTGCACTGGATCTCATACAGAAGTTCCATGTTACAGAAGTACCATGTGATGGAGTTGCAGTGAGCTTCCAAAAGTAGTGCATGCACTACTTTTGGTGTGGTGCAATTTCATGGGCATGGGAGGGAGCTGGAGTTTGGCTTCAATTTGTTAGTGTATAAAATCTGCTAGTACCTCTATCACTTCCCTCCCCCCAGACTGACAATGCTACTGTCTGCTGTGCCCTCTGTGCTCCTTCATCCAGTGTGGGGGAACTCTAATACAGAAGCTGTGTTATTAGCAAAATCACCAAATGAAAACAGAGGCAAAAAAGCCTAACAAAAAGAAAAACAATGCAGCCATCTAATGGTTGGTAAGCTGCAATATATTATATTTATGGTTTTAAGTTTAATACTGCTTTAAAGTGTTTTTTACCCTAAACAAACTAATAATGGATTGTGTTCCTTTAAAACATGTTATATAGCGTGTAATTTGGCCCCTTCTATTACTTTAAATACCTGGCTGAGCCTTTCCCCCTGTAAACTGACCATGGTTTATCATGGCTGCTGAGCCCTGACACCATGGTCAGTTTACGTGCCTCCATCATCTGCAGCTCTCCTCTGTCCCCCCCCCTCCCTACCTGTCAGCTTTGTGTCACTGCCCGTCCCCTCCTCCCCTCCTGCTGCTGAAATAAAATGTATTGTTTCATATAATCCTCTGTGTCTCGTTATGCTATGTGCTCCTGTCTCTGTGTTTTATTTAAAAAATGCTGTCTATACCTGATTTCAGAGCGCCGCTCAGCGCTCACGTGAACGTCTGATTCTCTTCTCCTCTCCTCCTTTTGTCTCAACTGATGTCAGCGGGGGAATCTCGGCCCCTCCCGCTCTAGCTGTCAGATCGACAGGGGAGAGAAGTTGCCGGTCACGTGAGCGCCAATTGACGCTCTGAAATCAGGTATAGAGAGCATTATTTTTAAATAAAACAGGAGACAGGAGCACATAGCATAACGAGACACAGAGGATTATATAAAGTTGTCACAGTGGGTTAACAACCATGTTATGCTTTATTAATTAATTTTAAAAAGTAAAAAGGGGTATTAATGTATCCTGCACTCATTTCTGTAGGGGGTCCACCTTGTTATACAGGGGGTTTCCAATAAGCACCTCACCCTGTTAACACCTTGTCTTCTCAACATGGGTAGTACTGGGAGGTGGGGAGGGGGTGTTAATTTTATCAACAAAAACAATTTTATCATAATTTTTGTCAGCGGCATATTTCCAGTGACGAAAACTAAATGAAACACATTCTTGTCAATTGACGAAAGCTATGCCGAAAATCATTTACATTTTCATCAACGAATGAAAGCTTGTGCCTGCTTCCCCTCCCAGAAAGCAAGATAGCAACCGTACAGTGCTTAGTGTGCACTGTATGCATTACAAGCCTCCTCAGACCATCCAGAGCACTGTGCAGCATTACAGACCTCCTCAGACCATCCAGAGCACTGTGAAGCATTGCAGGTCTCCTTAGACCAATGACCAGAGCATTGTACAGCACTACAGGCCTCCTCAGATCACCCAGAGCACTGTGCAGCATTACAGGCCTCCTCAGACCATCCAGAGCACTGTGCAGCATTACAGGCCTCCTCAGACCATCCAGAGCACTGTGCAGCATTACAGGCCTCCTCAGACAATCCAGAGCACTGTACAGCATTACAGGCCTCCTCGGACAATCCAGAGCACTGTGCAGCATTACAGACCTCCTCAGATCACCCAGAGCACCGTGCAGCATTACAGGCCTCCTCAGACCATCCAGAGCACTGTGCAGCATTACAGGCCTCCTCAGACAATCCAGAGCACTGTACAGCATTACAGGCCTCCTCGGACAATCCAGAGCACTGTACAGCATTACAGACCTCCTCAGACCATCCAGAGCACTGTGCATCATTACAGGCCTCCTTAGACCAGTGTCCAGAGCATTTAGCAGCATTACAGGCCTCCTCAGATCATCAAAAGCACTGTTCAGCATTAGAGGCCTCCTCAGACCACTGTCCAGAGCACTGAGTAGCATTACAGGCCTCCTCAGACCATCAAAAGCACTGTGTAGCATTAGAGGCCTCCTCAGACCATCGTCCAGAGCACTGTGCAGCATTACAGGCCTCCTCAGACCATCAAAAGCACTGTGTAGCATTAGAGGCCTCCTCAGACCACTGTCCAGTGCACTGTGCAGCCTTACATGCCTCCTCAGACCACAGTTCAGAGCACTGTGTGCATTAAAAGCCTCCTCAGACCGCCCAGCGCGTGTAGTTTGTTCAATAAACGTACCATAAAAAACATGATATTAGACTTTTTTTTTTTACTCCAGGAGTATATAATGAGTTTGGAAATTCTAGAGAAATGCTTAAATAATGCATTACAATTTAACTAAATCCATTAGATTTTAGTCAACTAAAATGTACTGCAGATTGTAGTTGTGTAAATATGACTAAAACGAAAACAATTGCAGATGACTAAAATACGACTAAGATTAAAATGGCATTTTAGTCAAAAGACTATGACAAGAATTAAATTGAAATTTGACTCCAAAATTAACACCGGCGGAGACAATAAGTCACTCAAAGTGGAGGAGTTCCTGCACTTACTCTCTGAGAAGAAAAATCTCAGCACATACCTATTTAAATTGATCCTAGCTGCAACAATGTACCGTATTTATTGGGGTATAGCGCGCTCCCGCGTATAGTGCGCACCCCTAAAGTTGCCCGAAATTCCTGTGGAAAAAAAGATTATTTGTACTTACAGTTTTGGTGTCTTGCGCGGCGTCCGTCTGCGGCTTCGGGTGTCCTCTTCGTCGGGTCCGGCGTCCTTCTGCGGCGTCCTTGCGTCCTCCCCGCTCGTTTCCCACGCCGAGTTTGAATACTGCGCCGACATATACAGAGCACAGTACACTCGTGTATAGTCGGGCAGGCTCGGCTACTCTTGCGTTGACGTCCTGTACGTCCAGGACGTCAGCGCGAGAGGAGCCGAGACTGCCCGACTATACACGAGTGTACTGCGCTCGGTATATGTCGGCGCAGTATTCAAACTCGGCGTGGGAAACGAGCGGGGAGGACGCAAGGATGCCTCAGAAGGATTCAAACTCGGCGCGGGAAAGCGGGTATCGGCGTATATCGCACACCCACGATTTTGCCCTGATTTTCAGGGCAAAAAAGTGCACGGTATACGCCGATAAATACGGTAACTATGTAAACAATTGCACGCCATTTTTTATGGTCAAAAACTAATTGAAATACATTTTTCTGCTCTAGTTTTGCATGGGGTGTCCCCAACTGTTACTAAGGCCATGCACACCCGACCGTTACTAAAATAATGCACTTTGAGAATAATAATTGACATAAAAAGCCCAAAACAGCTTTACCATATGAGAAAACCAAGGGGATTCTTGTAAATAACCACAGCTGGCCAGAAAACTAATTGCGGAGCGTATTGGATGGATTATGGAAAACAAGGTGACATGTTTCGTCTTCCTGTACGGTTTATATGCTGCCAAATTTAATTTTTACTGATCTATGGAAAAAAAACCCGCAAAGCCTTGCCAAGGTTGTATGACTGTCCACACATGGATGATTACAAGGGAATCTTCATTGCTTGAAAAGAAATGGAATTGAATTGCCATTACAGTTCACTGATCTTCAACATTTTTCGAAGACAAAATGAAATAAACTATGTATATTTTCTAAGATTCCAGCATCAGCACTGGAAGCAAAACCCAGCTGAATTGCCGGAGGATATGAATTAAGGCCGGGGAGAGGAAATGTGTTTGAAAACAGGAGGTGATTGAGCAGAAATTGTACAATGATGGGCCAATGACAGACATGTCTTAGAAGAGCTGAAAGGTAAGGCATGACTGGGTGAAAGGTAAAGATCGCTCCCGTACTCATCGCTGTTTGATTATTGATTTGTCAGGCTGCTACTGAAAAAAAGCAAAGGAAAAAAAAATTGTTAGAAGTAGTAAGAGTGTTGTTTGCTCTGCATCTGGTATAACGTTATTTTGCAATGAGATCTGGTTAATCTAGACTGTTGCAGATATGTTTTTCCAGATTTCTACATTTCAGAATGCCCAAACATTCCATACACATTCCTTCTATAAATAGGAATGAGCAGGGGGTGTGCCAGGTGTGCCTGGGCACACCCAAATCGCTACGTGAGGTGCCAATCCCCCCTATTGTCTGGGCTTCTCTCTGTGTTGCCCCGCCCCTACAATGCTTCTGGCTTCCATCCTCTCCTCTCCCTATGGCTGCTGCAGGTAATGTTTCAGAATGGAGAATGATGGAGGGGGCTAGTAAATATGTCATTTACTGGCCCCTTCCTTTTCTTAAAGCGGGGGTTCACCCTAAAAAAAAAAAAAAAAAAAATTCTACCATGCCATTCCGCATACTAGCGCGACCTACAGTATGCCTTTATTTTATTTTTCTGCGCCGTACTCACAGTTTAATCACGTAGTGAAGTTTCAGACTCCCCGAGGGGAATGGGCGTTCCTATGAAGAGGGGAACATGAGTGACGGCCGGCTATGGCGCGTCACGCTTCCTGGAAATAGCCGAAATAGGACTTGGCTCTTCACGGCGCCTGCGCAGTCAGCTCCTAGTCTGTGCGCAGGCGCCGTATAGCGCCGTGAAGAGCCGAGTCCTACTCCGGCTAATTTCGGGAAGCGTGATGCGCCATAGCGCCTTCTGCGCCCTCTGCGCCCTCTGCATAGGAACGCCCATTCCCCGCGGGGAGTCTGAAACTTCACTACGTGATTAAACTGTGAGTACGGCGCAAAAAAATAAAATAAAGGCATACCGTAGGTCGCGCTAGTATGCGGAATGGCATGGTAGAAAGTTGTTATTTAGGGTGAACCACCGCTTTAAAGTGGAGTTCTACCCAAAAATGGAACTTCCACTTTTTGGAATCTTCCCCCCCTTCGGTGTCACATTTGGCCCCTTTCAGGGGGGAGGAGAGAGCAGATACCTGTGTAATACAGGTATTTGCTCCCACTTCCTGGCATGACCTACGCCACTTCCTGCGCCTACTCTGTCCTCCCCCGCTGTCTTCTGGGAGACACACAGGTTCCAGAAGACAGCAGTGAGCAGTGAGGACTTCACTTCCTGATTCCCTCATCGAGGATGGCGGCGGGGGCAGCTGAGAGCCGAGTGACTGATCGGCTTTGGCTGACGACACCGCGGGCACCCTGGACAGGTAAGTGTCCATATATATTAAAAGTCAGCAGCTGTAGTATTTGTAGCTGCTGGCTTTTAATATTTTTTTTTTAGGTGGACCTCCGCTTTAACCACTTCCCGACTGCCGCATGTATATGTACGTCCACAGAATGGCACGTACAGGCATATGGGCGTACATGTACGTCCCCGCCTTTCCGCGTGTCGGGGGTCCGATCGGGACCCCCCCCCCCTGCTACATGCGGCAGTCGGATTCCCGCGGGGAGCGATCCGGGACGAGGGCGTGTCTATTCGTTTATAGCCGCCCCATCGCGATCGCTCCCTGGAGCTGAAGAACGGGGAGAGCCCGTGCTTCACTGTGGCGGCTGCATTGATCGAGTGATCCCTTTTATAGGGAGACTCGATCGATGAAGTCAGTCCTACAGCCACACCCCCCATCAGTTGTAAACACACACTAGGTGAACCCTAACTCCTACAGCGCCCCCTGTGGTTAACTCCAAAACTGCAACTGTCATTTTCACAATAAACAATGCAATTTAAATGCATTTTTTGCTGTGAAAATGACAATGGTCCCAAAAATGTGTCAAAATTGTCCGAAGTGTCCGCCATAATGTTGCAGTCATGAAAAAAATCGCTAATCGCCGCCATTAGTAGTAAAAAAAAATAAAAAAAATAACACTATCCCCTATTGAATTTTTTTCAAAATTGTCGCTCTATTTTTGTTTATAGCGCAAAAAATAAAAACCGCAGAGGTGATCAAATACCACCAAAAGAAAGCTCTATTTGTGGGGAAAAAAAGGACGTCAATTTTGTTTGGGAGCCACGTCGCACGACCGCTCAATTGTCTGTTAAAGCGACGCAGTGCCGAATTGTAAAAACGCCTTTGGGCATTTAGCAGCATATCGGTCCGGGGCTTAAGTGGTTAATGAACACAGAGAACATGCTCACTAACTGTGTTCATTTATAACTGAAGCATAGTAAACTGTGTTAATTTTAGTTAACAGTTAACAAATAGTTATTTCATTTAATTTAGTTAATAATCTAATCTAATCTAATAACACTGTATTATATAATATGTTAGTTAATTTAATTTAGTTAATAGGTAACAAAATTATAAAAATGTAGTTAACAAATAGTTATTTCATTTAATGTAGTTACTATGATAAAATATAATATAATACAATATAACATAATAATATAATAAAAAGAAAATAAGAAGAGACAAAACTCTCACAAAGAAAGGGATTTTAAAGGGAGGCAACGATTCAAACAGAATCGGTGCCTCCCTTTAAAATCCATTTCTTTGTGAGAGTTTTGTCTCTTCTTATTTTCTTTTTATTGCTCATCTGGGATTGGGAGACCATATATGTTTCTGTTTATGGAAATTATCCAATTCCTCTTTTTTCAATAATATAATAGTTAACAAAATGATAAAAAAAATGTAGTTAACAAATAGTTATTTAATTTAGTTATTATGATATAATATAATATAATACTGTATAGTATAATATTTTAGTAAATTTAATTTACAGTAGTTAATAGCTAATAAAATCATAACAATTTAGTAAACAAATAGTTATTTAATTTAGTTATTCTGATATGATATAATATAATAATAGTTAATTTATTTAATAGTTAACAAAATTATAAACATTTTATTAACAGTGTTGCATGACCGTGCAATTGTCATTCAAATTGCGACAGCACTGAAATCTGAAAATCGGCCTGGGCAGGAAGGGGGTAAAAGTGCCCGGTATTAATGGGGTTAAATTGTAATACTTTTCAGTCTGCTTAACTACTTGCCGACCAGCCACCGTCATTTTACGGTGGCAGGTCGGCCCCCCTGCGCGAGAGCCAGTAGCTATACGTCGGCTCTCGCACATGCCACTAGGGGCGCGTGTGCGTGCCTGGCGGGCGTGATCGCCGCCGTGCACACACAATCGCTCGATTTTTTTTTAACAAAAAATATGTAGAAGAATACGTATCGGCCTAAACTGAGGAAAAAAACTTTTTTTTTATATATTTCTGGGGTATATTTATTATAGCAAAAAGTAAAAAATATTCATTTTTTTTTAAATTGGCGCTCTATTTTTGTTTATAGCGCAAAAACTAAAAACTGCAGAGGTGATCAACACACAGCTCCCGGTCCTGTCAGGGGGGGAAATGCTGATCTTCTGTTCATACAATGTATCAACGGAAGATCAGTCATTTCCCCCAGTCAGTCCCACCCCCCCTACAGTTAGAACACACCCAGGGAACATACTTAACCCCTTCCCCGCCCCCTAGTGTTAACCCCTTCACTGCCAGTGGCATTTTTATAGTAATCCAATGCATTTTTATAGCACTGATCGCTATAAAAATGCCAATGGTCCCAAAAATGTGTCATGGGTGTCCGAAGTGTCCGCCATAATGTCGCAGTACCGAAAAAAAAAATCGCTGATCGCCGCCATTACTAGAAAAAAAAATATGAATAAAAATGCCACAAAAATACCCCCTATTTTGTAAACGCTATAACTTTTGCGCAAACCAATAAATAAACGCTTATTGCAATTTTTTTTACGAAAAATATGTAGAAGAATACGTATCGGCCTAAACTGAGGAAAAAAATGTTTTTTTATATATTTTTGGGGGATATTTATTATAGCAAAAAGTAAAAAATATTATTTTTTTTAAAAATTGGCGCTCTATTTTTGTTTATAGCGCAAAAACTAAAAACCGCAGAGGTGATCAAATACCACCAAAAGAAAGCTCTATTTGTGGGGAAAAAAGGACGCCAATTTTGTTTGGGAGCCACGTCGCACGACCGCGCAAATTGTCAGTTAAAGCGACGCAGTGCCGAATCGCAAAAAGTGCTCTGGACTTTGACCAGCAATATGGTCCGGGGGTTAAGTGGTTAAAGTCAGTATACCATACATTTTACAGCATGACAATAAAATAAAGGGTTAAAAAGGCATAACGTATCAATTTCCAATGACACGTCTTTCTGTCTAGGTTGGCGTGGGCAATCAATCTTGGAAGAGTTTCATGAGCAGTTGAGAATGTAAGAAAAAAAAACATCTGTAATCTGTGGTCACCGGCGGTAGTGTAGATTGTTTGCCAAACTATTACCATAACTGTCAGCCGAAATCAGAAAAATAATCTCATTGCGCTGGACAGATGCGTTTCCTGCATTATTGATATAGTCACTCTAGAGGTAATAGCGAAATATAAAGCATTGTTCTATTTACAAAAGGAGATTGGCTGAGTCCTTGAGATTGAGAGCGAGGGGAAAGGCATTTATAGCAAGTAAGATATGGGCAACTCAACAGAAGTTATGTCTCAGGGTCAGGTGACCCCTCTGCTCTGCGACAATACATCCTCAAAATCCAATTCATGGCTGCTGTACAAAGTATTTTCTGGCAGTAAACAGCTAATATTATCATTGTGGTACACCGCATTAATATTATTGTTTTGTTCTAATACGAAAAAGTTATAAATACAGGCCCAGATTCAGGTAGAATTTGCCCCTTTCTT